>NW_028294866.1:0-119264 GCF_964341445.2 Mesoplodon mirus | reverse complement strand
ATCCTGCCTTTTATTTACAGTGTAACTGTGGGTGAGTAACTTAACTTGTCTGTGCTTCAGTTTCCTTATCTGTTAGTGGGAATGATAATAATAACATCCACCTTGTAAGGTCATTATGAGGACTCAAGCAGATTACATAATATAGTCATTTCAACGGCCTCTGGCCCGCAGGAAGCATTCAGCAAATGGCTCTTGTTATTATTCTTATTATTATTGCTGAAATAGCTTTATGATAAAATTGTTTAAACAAATGTTTTGGAATATTTTCAAGAGTCAGAATAACCACATATCACACTAAGTCATTTCTCTCCCATGCCCACTTTTTTCTCTTGGCACTTGTTATTATTAATCAATACCTGTGACCAGTGTTTTTAATAATCATGTATATATATACACTGTTTTACAAGCCAGCTATCAGTTCATTCCATTTTTCACATCCTGTGAGGTACTAATCAGATATACACATATACATCAGTTCGCTTCAGCTGCCTGAAATATCAACCTAAATTGGCTTAAGCTGGAAAGAAATTTGAGTTAGGCTCACCTAACTGCAAAGTCAGGCACAGCTAGCTGGATTCAGGGCTCAAGTAAAGTCATCAGGACTCAGGTTCTCCCCACGAGTCAACTCTGCCTTTTCCTGTATGGACTTCAGTTGTCGGAACTGTATGTTAGAAACTTGGCTGTAGCATATTCACCGCCTGTAGCCTGTCACCGTTTAGATTCAGCCGGAAAGAGCGCCTGTCTCTTTCCCAGAAGCCTCAGCAAAAGTCTCATGATGTCTCATTGGCTCTTATGGGGTCACATGTCTGACCTGGAGCCAATCGCTGTTTGAGGCTGTGAGACTGGGATTGGCCAGTTCTGGTCACGTGTCACCCGTGGCTCTTTGGCGGAGTCGAGCCCACCGGAGCCACGCTGACTGAGAGGCGGGGAGAGGTACCTACTCTGAGGGACTTTGTGGGCTTTTATTACCAGAAAAAGGGCTGGACGCTGGCTGGTCAAACGACTAATGTGCTGTTAGGCTCTTTTTGTAGATCGGCAACGGATCACAGGGGTTAATGGATTTGAATTAGACCGGATTTGAATTAGAACCTTGGTTACTGATTCCAGCTTTTTTGTCTCCAGGAATGCCGTTCCCCACGGGGGCAGGAGTTTGCAGAAAGTTAGTGTTGTGTATTCTTTTGGTGAAAGTCGGATAATTTTTAACAGGAAGAGAAAGAGTCAAGGCAAATAGGGGTGGCCTTCTCAATGGGTGGACGTGGTGCTTCTTCCCACACTGGTGGGTTTAAGCGACTCAGCGCCCTTCTCCGGGCCTTTCTGTCCCCGTGGCAGAGGCTGTACAAGACCCAGCTTGGTCAGTGTCTGTCCGCTACATGGCAGGGTTGCATGCTGTAGACACGGGTGTATCCGTGTATCCCGGCCAAGAGTGTTGGCTACATGGTGAGGTGTGTCTGGTGCTGGCGTCGTTTAGAGGTAGTTTCTAGATCTCTGTATTTTTTTTTTTTTTTTTTTTTTTTTGTGATACGCGGGCCTCTCACTGTTGTGGCCTCTCCCGTTGCGGAGCACAGGCTCCGGACGCGCAGGCCCAGCAGCCATCGCTCACGGGCCCAGCCGCTCCGCGGCTTGTGGGATCTTCCCGGACCGGGGCACGAATCCGTGTCCCCTACATCGGCAGGCGGACTCTCAACCACTGCGCCACCAGGGAAGCCCTAGATCTCTGTATTTTTTATAGTCCATTTTAGTGTGGCTTGAGACATTGTCTCACTTTGACTTCGGCTGGCAGTTTCTATTTTATGTTTTTCAAGAAGACGCTTGAACTTCTTCAGGAGTATGTGTAGCCAGGTCATGCTGTTTTCTGAAGAACCAGAGAAGGCAGTTACCAGAGACCTGCCTTGTATGGAGAGCTACGCTACAGAAGTACCCGCAGTGAGGTTCAGGGAGACCGCAGTTAGAAATGAACTGTTGGGACCTGATTAATTGTGGTAGGCATCTTCATATCCAGTGCTGAGGTGGGCACCTGAGCCTACATATCAGAGACATTAACGCTTGAAATTAAGTCAGTTCCCCCCATAGCTCCCGGAGTTAGTAATTCTGTCCCTAATCTCTACTTCTGTGTTACTTTTATTGAGATATCCCTGGCTGATATGTTTGGTGATTAATGTTGATGGTAGGCTTTGTGATCTCCCCTCAGAGCCAGTTTTAGGGGTTAGCTTGTGTTTGTCAGTGATGTACAAGTACACTTGTTTCTCCAATGGCTATTGGAGAGCATAATCACTCTTATGATTGCATAATCATAACCATTATTATTTTACCGAGATGGTGAAAATGGGTGAAAATAATTCCTCTGTCAAGTAGATAAAGTAGTTACATAGCATGATATTTTATTTTCTAAAAATAGAGTGTTGTATGTTGAAATCTGTAAAGTGATTTCCACTTTGTATAAATTGAAAATATGGAATTTTAGTGAAATAACAATAGCTAACACTTACTGAGCACTCACTGTATGCCAGGCATTCTTTTAAGCACTTTACACGTATTATTTCGCTTAATTCTTAAGTGAAAATAAATAACCATAGGAGGTAGGTATTAGTTGTCTCCTTGCCATTTTAGAGGTGAGCAAGTTGAGATACTTGAGGCTAAGTCATTTGCTCCAGGTCACACAGCTGGTGAGTGACACAGTTGGTGAGTGACAGCTGGTGAGTTCTGAATGTAAGTCCTCTGGCTCCAAGCCTGTGCTTTGGATCACTATGCTGTGTTCTGTCCCTAGTAAAGATTTTAGCTCATGTGTTGTTAGTTTTTCTTTTCATTTTGCTTCTTTTTGTAATATTTTCTAGATGTGGGCTAGGAGTTTTATAGAGAAGATTTGCTAATTCTAGGACCTTTGGAATCCATGGATTTATCCATCTTCTGTTGCTGTTATTTGGCAAGCAAACACTCTATGCTTGTTTAGATCAGTAGGTGTCAACCAGGAATGATTTTGCCCCCCAGGGGACATTTGCTGATGTCTGGAGACAGACATCTTTAGTTGTTGTAAGTCAGGAGACGTGCTCCTGGCACCTAGTGGTCAGAGGCCAGGATGCTGCTGAAACATTTATGAAGCACAGGACAGCCTTCCGCAACAAAGAATTGTTCAGCCCAAAATGTCAATAGCATCAACTCTGGCCTATAGAATAAGTGACTGATGATCTTGTAATGCCATTCTGATCTCTAACGGGCAAAGTCACATTAGTAATGTAGAAATGATTACTTTTGATGTTTTGATGTTTGTTTGATAATTGATTTCCCCAAATGAATGCATGTTTGTATAAGGGACATAAACACCAACCATAACTTAAATATTGAAGTTCCCTTAAAGTAAACTGGGAATTATAGCCCACTGAGGGAGAGCTGAGGAAGTTTAAAGGGAGGCCATGTAATGCCTGAGGATACAATACTCTAAATATTTGTTGGATTACCTTGTGAATTACACAATTAGAATTCATTTTTTGTGTTGTATTAACTTGTCAAATGTATAAACATTTTAAATATCCTGTAATTTTTAAAACCGTGTTTTGGTATATTTTTAATTAAAAATTTCATACTGAGAAAAGTGGAGAATCTTACATTGTACCCCGTGTATGTACCACCCATATTTAACAAATGCTAACAAATACTGAAGTCCATTTTGAGCTCTTTCTCATCCCATCCCTTAGGAGTTTCTACATTTTTTATTATACCAAACATCTCAAAAGTTGAAGGGGCCTGGAACTCTTCCGTTGTCTGTCGTCAGGCCTCACTCACTGCTGCTGCCTTTTGTCTGCCTGTCAGCTTCTCCCCTCATCTTTCACTGCAGTATATAGGCGGTGGAGGGCGGAGCCAGGTTGTCTTTTCAAAGCTGGAAAGGCCAGGCCGAGAGTGGATGCGTAGGCTGGAGGGAGGCGGGAGGACAATAAGTATGGGTTTCCCCCAATGACTGAAAGCAGAGCGTTCCCATGAAACCTTTCATAAGCCGAAGTGGCGTAAAGCGAAGAAGCAGTGACCATAGGACACATCTTGCTAACGGATGCACAGAATAAATTGAGCTAAAGTACGGAAGCTCAGTGACAGTTCAAAGCTATGGTGGCTTGATGCTGAGGTGCTGAGTGTGGTTCCCAGGAAGGAGCTGGGTGGTGCCCCTTGCACCCGCTTTTGCAGCGCACAGTGCGAATTGCCTCTGTACGGGCTGCTGCACAACACGTGCCGGGCACTGTTCTCATTTTCCCCCCTTTTTTGTGAAAATAGATACCTCTTTGGATTTCTTTTGGTTGGGAAAACAGGCGCTAACGTGGGTCTTTCTTAAAAGCGAAGTGGCATAAATTGAGCTTTGGAAGGATGGAGGAGACCTGTACCTTGGGGCCGTTTGGTGAGGTAGAAAGTGGGGAGAGTGAGCGAGGGTGGGAAGAGGCAAGAAGAGCAGTCTCGGAACCAACAGAGATGGTGGTGGGAGGTCTGCAAGCGTGGTCCGCCGGAGCAATGTTGTGACTGTCAGGTCAGAGGATCTTAGGTCTTCTTTGCCCAGGATTGCTGCTCCCTGCATTATGAGTGGTATAGCTCAGGAGAGGCTGCGCTTGAATTCTCAATCTCTATTACTTGGACTGCTTAGTGGTCTGTTCTTAATGGCAATGCCTGCTTATCACCAGTTGTTCACAGGACTTCTACATGATAGGTTCCTTTTTTTTTGACCACACCATGCCGCCTGCGGGATCTTAGTTCCCCGACCAGGGATCAAACCCTCTCCCCGCCCCTTTCCGCCATGGAGGAAGCGCGGAGTCCCAACCACTGCACTGCCCGATATGTTCCTCCTTTACTTAAACACCTCCCATCATGCTCCATTGCTATGGAATAAAGCCCTCACTTCCTGTGGCATTGGAGGGCATTCTTAGCTCCTTTCCCTCTTTCTCTGACACACCTGGAGTGTATCATGTGCTTTTTCTTGTCTTGGTGACTTCTTGTGCATTCTCTCTGATAAACTCCCCTGTGCTCTCCCTATCATCTCTGCACAGTGAACTTGTGTTCTTCTTTTGAGGGCAGCTCATGCCTTTCGGCAGATGGAAGGTATTTCTTGCTATTTTTCATTTGTGCTTTGCCTGTCTTGCTAGAATCTGAGTTTCTTGAAAGCAGTGATGGCATGCTTCCTCTTTGCGTTTAGTGCTGCTAACACAGGGCCTGGCCTCAGGAAATGTTTGCTGAACTGAATTAATAGCCAGTTCGAACTTGCCCTTGAGCCAGTGTTTTGTACTGGTGGGAAAAATCCTACACGGTGTGGACTTTGATTCTCTGAAGTGTCAGTTACAGTATTGTAAGACGGAAGATAGGAGCCTGGGATAGGAAACAGTTTTGCACCTTCTGGTTTTTTTTTTTTTTTTTTTTTTTTTGCGGTACGCGGGCCTCTCACTGTTGTGGCCTCTCCCGTTGCGCAGCACAGACTCCGGACGCGCAGGCACAGCAGCCATGGCTCATGGGCCCAGCCACTCTGCGGCATGTGGTATCTTCCTGAACCGGGACACAAACCCGTGTCCCCTGCATCGGCAGGTGGACTCTCAACCACTGCGCCACCAGGGAAGCCCGGTACACTTTTGTTTTAATTATGCAGTTGGCTCTCTTGCGTTGATTTACATTTTATTGGTAAAGCTCCACTGCTTTGGATTATGATGTGTTTACAAGGCTACACAGATAATCTGGAAGGGAAAATGAAGAAATACAAATGACAGAAAATATTTTATAATAATAAAATTTTCTTGGCAAGCAGCAACCTTTTCTCAAAGTCAGTCTTTTAATATAATTTGCTTGCCTCATAAATATGGATTTTTTGTTTTTTCATATCTTTATTGATTAGTAAGCATATTAAATGACTTGGGAGGAATCTCACTCTCTTCAAGAAATAATTTGGAATTATTGATCCAGAATGCTGACAGTTCTCAAAAATGGGTCAGGAAAATCAAAGTAATAGATGGAAAAACAATCTCAATTTTAGCTCTTGATATAACTTTTCTTAAAGTTAGGGTTCTTTTTTATAATTTAAGTTACTAAAACAGATGGTGGAAGGTCCATCAAGATATTTATTTTATGTATTTAAAGCATTTTACTTTGCTGTATTGAATTCCATTCATTCTGGAATTTAGGAGAATTTACCTCTTTATGAAAGAGATGATTCAAAGTAGAAAATGATTGCTGACCTTCGCTTCCAGTTTTCTTCTCAATAGACTTAGTCTCTCTTCTAATGCTTCTTGCATACTCAGTAATTGTATAAGTTTTAGAGAAAAATTCAAGTCTGGCTGAATATTAAGCACAGTACACTAAATAAAGCTTTTTTCCTTTGCAGAATATTTTACATGTGTGTCCCATAGATTCATCAGAGATTCTAGTTTTGGATAAAGGCAAGTACATTTAAAGACAATACAACATCCCTATCTATGACATTGGCATTCAAATGAGAAGTGAATTTGGTTCAGGACAGTTCTTGAACTGCTTAGCATTTAGGTTATTTTAGGTCAACTCTTTGGGAAATTCAATTAGAGTATTTATTGAATGGTTTTAGTGAGCTGATTGGTTGTCATGTCATGTCATAGATGATATAAAACATGACTCCTATTTATAAAATAGTTGTGTTGGTCAGATAAGGCATCTTACATGATGTATTTAATCCAAGATAATGGGTGAGTAAGAGGCAGATCATTGTCTAGGAAGTAATTTTGGTTTTGAGAGAGGCATTCTTAGGGAAATAGGCCTTGAAGTGTTCATTTAGAGCTGGGCAGGATTGAGGTCCGGAGAGAGGAGAGAAAGGGTATTTGGGTAGAGGGAAGGGCATTGGCAGAGCCTCAGAGGCCTGACGGTTCCTGGGGCCTGTGTGGGAATGGTGGGAAAGTTGGGTTGCAGTCAGCCTGTGGGTGGCCTGGACGTTGGGTAATGAGCGTGGCCGTGAGTTTATGGGCGCCCTCTCTAGAGTGGTGTGTAACTTGCTTCCTCCCTGAAGAAGTGTAACACGCTTGTGCTAGCTGCAGTGTCTTCCCCACAGCTGTGCTGTCCATTGAGGAGAAAGGGGCCTGCTCTGCCATGGCTTCCTTACTCCTCAGGGTATGGCGTGTGAGTTATTTTAATAACGTATCAATCTGCCTTTTCTTTCTTTTGTCACAATGCATTTACTTTCTAACGTGGTCTTGTTTTCAGGGTAATAATTGGGTTTCCACAGGGAAAATAATAATGTGTGAGGCAAATTATTGACTTAAAAAATGAATCTCTAATATTTTTCTAGTAGTTCTTCTTTTGTTTAAATTTTTGTTTCGTTAGTTATGTAAAGAAACTTATGGATAGTAATTTCTGCTCAGGTGGATAGTGGTACTGTTTAGCACAGCTCATTGGTCTTCTGAAACCTTTACAAATGCAGTCTGATTCATTCCAGCCAAGTTAATTATGAGGTACATCATTTTTTTCCCTTAATGGAGACAAATGTAAAAGACAGAGATACAGAAATCATCTTCAGTTTAGATTGAAGAAATTTTAGTTACTACTCTTTGTTCCTGCTATTTGATCACAGTTTATTTTTATTTTTTGAAGTCTGTCTCTAATCAAATAAGATTTAATGTTTTAGAAGTAATAGAGGACCATGACTAAACTAATAAGAAAAGTTAATTTAAGGACAAGAATTGATTTTTAAAAACATAAAAGTACATTTCATGACTTGATTTCAAGATGATCTGGTGGTATCCTTATACTGTCGCAGAAGCAAGTCCACAGTGGGACGAGAATGATGCTTACAAATCCCCACCCTTATTATCTATTACTGAACATGTCTTAGTCCAGGCCAGTCTGCCTACCACCTCTGTGGAACACTGTTGATTTCATTTTTCTTCCAGTATTTACTTTTGGTCCTGGACCAATTATCTAGCTGTGATGGGATTCTTCAAAAGTATCCTACATTTTGTACTTAGTGAACTAGTGATTGTTCTGTTTGCAGACATTCTTTCTGAGGCTCTACTCTTGCCTCGAAAACCTACATTTGCAGAAAGGGAAATGTATAGGTTCTCCTTTTAAATGTATTTATTTTTATTTATTTTTGTCTGTGTTGGGTCTTCGTTTCTGTGCAAGGGCCTTCTCTAGTTGTGGCGAGCAGGGGCCACTCCTCATCATGGTGCGTGGGCCTCTCACTGCCGTGGCCCCTCTTGTTGCGGAGCACAGGCTCTAGATGTGCATGCTCAGTAGTTGTGGCTCACGGGCCCAGTTGCCCCGTGGCATGTGGGATCCTCCCATTCCAGGTCTCGAACCCGTGTCCCCCCCATCGGCAGGCAGACTCTCAACCACTGCGCCACCAGGGAAGCCCAGGTTTACCTTTTATTAACAAACTTATCCTTCTTTATTTCTTTCCAGTTTTTAAAAACCGTGTCCATTGTGACATTGAGATTCATATTTAAACATAATTTTAAAATTTTATTCTTAAAATTATCATACAGTAAAAGTAACTTTTTTCTTTTATCCTGTTAATTTAACACGTGTAGTTTGTGCAACCATCACTACAATCAGAATACAGAATAATATTATCACCCCCCAGAATTCCCTGATGCTATCCTTTTATAGTTAACTGTCCCCATCCTATAACCTCTGCAACCTCTGACCTTTTCTCCATCCCTATAGTTTTGTCTTTTTGAGAATGTCCTATACATGGAATCATACATGTAAGCTTTTGAGACTGGGTTCTTTTACTCTGTCTTTGAGATTCATCTAAGTTATTGCATGTATTGAAAGTTTATTCCTTTTTATTACTGAGTAGTTTTCCATTGTCACTCATTAAAGGACATTTGCGTTGTTTCCAATTTTTAACATTTAGGAATAGAGCTGCTGTAAACATTTGTGTACAGACTTTTGTGCAAACATAGTTTTCATTTCTCTATCTCTAGGGTAGCTGTCTCTGGGGAGAGGGGATTGCTGGATGGTATAGTGAGTATATTTTTAACTTTATAAGAAACTGTCAACCCTTTTTCCAGAGTGTCTGTACCATTTTATACTCTCCCACTAGCAATGTACGAGAATTCCACCTATTCCACATCACTGACACTATCAGTGATTTTAATTTAGCCATTCTAATAGGTATGTGGTAGTATCTTATCATGGTTTTAATTTGCATTTCTCTGATGACTAATGCCATTGGACATCTTTTCATGTGCTTATTTGCCATCATTAGATCCTCTTGGTGGAGTGCCATTGAAATCTTTTGCTTAGCTTTTAATTGGGTTGTTTTCTTACTGTTGAGTTTTGAGAATTCTTTATATATTTGGATACAAATCCTTTTTCAGGTATGTGATTTGCCGTTGGTTTTTTCTCAGTCTTTAGCTTGGCTTCGTATCCTTCTAACATAATAGTGTCTTCCAAAGAGGAAAAAGGTTTAATTTTGAGAAAGTCCAGTCATAAATTTTTTTCTTTTTTATATTATACTAAGATGGGTAGATTTTAAAATAAGTTTCTGTTCTATAAAAGTGGTGAAAAGTAACTTAGTGATGGGAATGTCCTCATAAAGTTGACTTTGTGGAAGGTGCAAATGTTATTTTCTGGAAAGGTAGTACTAATTAATATACCTCTTAGTCTTGGGAACATCTAGGACTTTTGTTTAACCAAAGAATGCAATTGGTTGAGGTTTGTGAGGGTTTTCACACTTTTTAAAAAAATGATGATCACTAATGTGGTTAAATATGTATACTTTCATAATGCAGAACTATGTAGGAATTAGTCCTTAAGACTCTTCCAGGGTTAAAATAGTGGTATATTACATTCCCATTTGATGCTTTGGGGAGTGCCTGAGTTTGAGTTTCTGCTTCACTGGAACAGCATTAGAACTCTGAGTGTAGGTTCAGATTCAGTGTCATGGCTAAAAGCACGAGCTGCATCAGAATGTCTGCATTTGAATCCTGCCTTTTATTTACAGTGTAACTGTGGGTGAGTAACTTAACTTGTCTGTGCTTCAGTTTCCTTGTCTGTTAGTGGGAATGATAATAATAACATCCACCTTGTAAGGTCATTATGAGGACTCAAGCAGATTACATAATATAGTCATTTCAACGGCCTCTGGCCCGCAGGAAGCATTCAGCAAATGGCTCTTGTTATTATTCTTATTATTATTGCTGAAATAGCTTTATGATAAAATTGTTTAAACAAATGTTTTGGAATATTTTCAAGAGTCAGAATAACCACATATCACACTAAGTCATTTCTCTCCCATGCCCACTTTTTTCTCTTGGCACTTGTTATTATTAATCAATACCTGTGACCAGTGTTTTTAATAATCATGTATATATATACACTGTTTTACAAGCCAGCTATCAGTTCATTCCATTTTTCACATCCTGTGAGGTACTAATCAGATATACACATATACATCAGTTCGCTTCAGCTGCCTGAAATATCAACCTAAATTGGCTTAAGCTGGAAAGAAATTTGAGTTAGGCTCACCTAACTGCAAAGTCAGGCACAGCTAGCTGGATTCAGGGCTCAAGTAAAGTCATCAGGACTCAGGTTCTCCCCACGAGTCAACTCTGCCTTTTCCTGTATGGACTTCAGTTGTCGGAACTGTATGTTAGAAACTTGGCTGTAGCATATTCACCCCCTGTAGCCTGTCACCGTTTAGATTCAGCCGGAAAGAGCGCCTGTCTCTTTCCCAGAAGCCTCAGCAAAAGTCTCATGATGTCTCATTGGCTCTTATGGGGTCACATGTCTGACCTGGAGCCAATCGCTGTTTGAGGCTGTGAGACTGGGATTGGCCAGTTCTGGTCACGTGTCACCAGTGGCTCTTTGGCGGAGTCGAGCCCACCGGAGCCACGCTGACTGAGAGGCGGGGAGAGGTACCTACTCTGAGGGAATTTGTGGGCTTTTATTACCAGAAAAAGGGCTGGACGCTGGCTGGTCAAACGACTAATGTGCTGTTAGGCTCTTTTTGTAGATCGGCAACGGATCACAGGGGTTAATGGATTTGAATTAGACCGGATTTGAATTAGAACCTTGGTTACTGATTCCAGCTTTTTTGTCTCCAGGAATGCCGTTCCCCACGGGGGCAGGAGTTTGCAGAAAGTTAGTGTTGTGTATTCTTTTGGTGAAAGTCGGATAATGTTTAACAGGAAGAGAAAGAGTCAAGGCAAATAGGGGTGGCCTTCTCAATGGGTGGACGTGGTGCTTCTTCCCACACTGGTGGGTTTAAGCGACTCAGCGCCCTTCTCCGGGCCTTTCTGTCCCCGTGGCAGAGGCTGTACAAGACCCAGCTTGGTCAGTGTCTGTCCGCTACATGGCAGGGTTGCATGCTGTAGACACGGGTGTATCCGTGTATCCCGGCCAAGAGTGTTGGCTACATGGTGAGGTGTGTCTGGTGCTGGCGTCGTTTAGAGGTAGTTTCTAGATCTCTGTATTTTTTTTTTTTTTTTTTTTTTTTTTGTGATACGCGGGCCTCTCACTGTTGTGGCCTCTCCCGTTGCGGAGCACAGGCTCCGGACGCGCAGGCCCAGCAGCCATCGCTCACGGGCCCAGCCGCTCCGCGGCTTGTGGGATCTTCCCGGACCGGGGCACGAATCCGTGTCCCCTACATCGGCAGGCGGACTCTCAACCACTGCGCCACCAGGGAAGCCCTAGATCTCTGTATTTTTTATAGTCCATTTTAGTGTGGCTTGAGACATTGTCTCACTTTGACTTCGGCTGGCAGTTTCTATTTTATGTTTTTCAAGAAGACGCTTGAACTTCTTCAGGAGTATGTGTAGCCAGGTCATGCTGTTTTCTGAAGAACCAGAGAAGGCAGTTACCAGAGACCTGCCTTGTATGGAGAGCTACGCTACAGAAGTACCCGCAGTGAGGTTCAGGGAGACCGCAGTTAGAAATGAACTGTTGGGACCTGATTAATTGTGGTAGGCATCTTCATATCCAGTGCTGAGGTGGGCACCTGAGCCTACATATCAGAGACATTAACGCTTGAAATTAAGTCAGTTCCCCCCATAGCTCCCGGAGTTAGTAATTCTGTCCCTAATCTCTACTTCTGTGTTACTTTTATTGAGATATCCCTGGCTGATATGTTTGGTGATTAATGTTGATGGTAGGCTTTGTGATCTCCCCTCAGAGCCAGTTTTAGGGGTTAGCTTGTGTTTGTCAGTGATGTACAAGTACACTTGTTTCTCCAATGGCTATTGGAGAGCATAATCACTCTTATGATTGCATAATCATAACCATTATTATTTTACCGAGATGGTGAAAATGGGTGAAAATAATTCCTCTGTCAAGTAGATAAAGTAGTTACATAGCATGATATTTTATTTTCTAAAAATAGAGTGTTGTATGTTGAAATCTGTAAAGTGATTTCCACTTTGTATAAATTGAAAATATGGAATTTTAGTGAAATAACAATAGCTAACACTTACTGAGCACTCACTGTATGCCAGGCATTCTTTTAAGCACTTTACACGTATTATTTCGCTTAATTCTTAAGTGAAAATAAATAACCATAGGAGGTAGGTATTAGTTGTCTCCTTGCCATTTTAGAGGTGAGCAAGTTGAGATACTTGAGGCTAAGTCATTTGCTCCAGGTCACACAGCTGGTGAGTGACACAGTTGGTGAGTGACAGCTGGTGAGTTCTGAATGTAAGTCCTCTGGCTCCAAGCCTGTGCTTTGGATCACTATGCTGTGTTCTGTCCCTAGTAAAGATTTTAGCTCATGTGTTGTTAGTTTTTCTTTTCATTTTGCTTCTTTTTGTAATATTTTCTAGATGTGGGCTAGGAGTTTTATAGAGAAGATTTGCTAATTCTAGGACCTTTGGAATCCATGGATTTATCCATCTTCTGTTGCTGTTATTTGGCAAGCAAACACTCTATGCTTGTTTAGATCAGTAGGTGTCAACCAGGAATGATTTTGCCCCCCAGGGGACATTTGCTGATGTCTGGAGACAGACATCTTTAGTTGTCGTAAGTCAGGAGACGTGCTCCTGGCACCTAGTGGTCAGAGGCCAGGATGCTGCTGAAACATTTATGAAGCACAGGACAGCCTTCCGCAACAAAGAATTGTTCAGCCCAAAATGTCAATAGCATCAACTCTGGCCTATAGAATAAGTGACTGATGATCTTGTAATGCCATTCTGATCTCTAACGGGCAAAGTCACATTAGTAATGTAGAAATGATTACTTTTGATGTTTGTTTGATAATTGATTTCCCCAAATGAATGCATGTTTGTATAAGGGACATAAACACCAACCATAACTTAAATATTGAAGTTCCCTTAAAGTAAACTGGGAATTATAGCCCACTGAGGGAGAGCTGAGGAAGTTTAAAGGGAGGCCATGTAATGCCTGAGGATACAATACTCTAAATATTTGTTGGATTACCTTGTGAATTACACAATTAGAATTCATTTTTTGTGTTGTATTAACTTGTCAAATGTATAAACATTTTAAATATCCTGTAATTTTTAAAACCGTGTTTTGGTATATTTTTAATTAAAAATTTCATACTGAGAAAAGTGGAGAATCTTACATTGTACCCCGTGTATGTACCACCCATATTTAACAAATGCTAACAAATACTGAAGTCCATTTTGAGCTCTTTCTCATCCCATCCCTTAGGTGTTTCTACATTGTTTATTATACCAAACATCTCAAAAGTTGAAGGGGCCTGGAACTCTTCCGTTGTCTGTCGTCAGGCCTCACTCACTGCTGCTGCCTTTTGTCTGCCTGTCAGCTTCTCCCCTCATCTTTCACTGCAGTATATAGGCGGTAGAGGGCGGAGCCAGGTTGTCTTTTCAAAGCTGGAAAGGCCAGGCCGAGAGTGGATGCGTAGGCTGGAGGGAGGCGGGAGGACAATAAGTATGGGTTTCCCCCAATGACTGAAAGCAGAGCGTTCCCATGAAACCTTTCATAAGCCGAAGTGGCGTAAAGCGAAGAAGCAGTGACCATAGGACACATCTTGCTAACGGATGCACAGAATAAATTGAGCTAAAGTACGGAAGCTCAGTGACAGTTCAAAGCTATGGTGGCTTGATGCTGAGGTGCTGAGTGTGGTTCCCAGGAAGGAGCTGGGTGGTGCCCCTTGCACCCGCTTTTGCAGCGCACAGTGCGAATTGCCTCTGTACGGGCTGCTGCACAACACGTGCCGGGCACTGTTCTCATTTTCCCCCCTTTTTTGTGAAAATAGATACCTCTTTGGATTTCTTTTGGTTGGGAAAACAGGCGCTAACGTGGGTCTTTCTTAAAAGCGAAGTGGCATAAATTGAGCTTTGGAAGGATGGAGGAGACCTGTACCTTGGGGCCGTTTGGTGAGGTAGAAAGTGGGGAGAGTGAGCGAGGGTGGGAAGAGGCAAGAAGAGCAGTCTCGGAACCAACAGAGATGGTGGTGGGAGGTCTGCAAGCGTGGTCCGCCGGAGCAATGTTGTGACTGTCAGGTCAGAGGATCTTAGGTCTTCTTTGCCCAGGATTGCTGCTCCCTGCATTATGAGTGGTATAGCTCAGGAGAGGCTGCGCTTGAATTCTCAATCTCTATTACTTGGACTGCTTAGTGGTCTGTTCTTAATGGCAATGCCTGCTTATCACCAGTTGTTCACAGGACTTCTACATGATAGGTTCCTTTTTTTTTTTTTTTTTTTTTGACCACACCATGCCGCCTGCGGGATCTTAGTTCCCCGACTAGGGATCAAACCCTCTCCCCGCCCCTTTCCGCAGTGGAGGAAGCGCGGAGTCCCAACCACTGCACTGCCCGATAGGTTCCTCCTGTATTTAAACACCTCCCATCATGCTCCATTGCTATGGAATAAAGCCCTCACTTCCTGTGGCACTGGAGGGCATTCTTAGCTCCTTTCCCTCTTTCTCTGACACACCTGGAGTGTATCATGTGCTTTTTCTTGTCTTGGTGACTTCTTGTGCATTCTCTCTGATAAACTCCCCTGTGCTCTCCCTATCATCTCTGCACAGTGAACTTGTGTTCTTCTTTTGAGGGCAGCTCATGCCTTTCGGAAGATGGAAGGTATTTCTTGCTATTTTTCATTTGTGCTTTGCCTGTCTTGCTAGAGTCTGAGTTTCTTGAAAGCAGTGATGGCATGCTTCCTCTTTGCGTTTAGTGCTGCTAACACAGGGCCTGGCCTCAGGAAATGTTTGCTGAACTGAATTAATAGCCAGTTCGAACTTGCCCTTGAGCCAGTGTTTTGTACTGGTGGGAAAAATCCTACACGGTGTGGACTTTGATTCTCTGAAGTGTCAGTTACAGTATTGTAAGACGGAAGATAGGAGTCTGGGATAGGAAACAGTTTTGCACCTTCTGGTTTTTTTTTTTTTTTTTTTTTTTTTGCGGTACGCGGGCCTCTCACTGTTGTGGCCTCTCCCGTTGCGCAGCACAGACTCCGGACGCGCAGGCACAGCAGCCATGGCTCATGGGCCCAGCCACTCTGCGGCATGTGGTATCTTCCTGAACCGGGACACAAACCCGTGTCCCCTGCATCGGCAGGCGGACTCTCAACCACTGCGCCACCAGGGAAGCCCATTTTTTATTTTTTTGCGGTACGCGGGCCTCTCACTGTTGTCGCCTCTCCTGTTGTGGAGCACAGGCGCCGGACGCGCAGGCTCAATGGCCATGGCTCACGGGCCCAGCCGCTCCACGGCATGTGGGATCTTCCCGGACTGGGGCACGAACCCGTGTCCCCTGCGTCGGCAGGCAGACTCTCAACCACTGCGCCACCAGGGAAGCCCGGTACACTTTTGTTTTAATTATGCAGTTGGCTCTCTTGTGTTGATTTACATTTTATTGGTAAAGCTCCACTGCTTTGGATTATGATGTGTTTACAAGGCTACACAGATAATCTGGAAGGGAAAATGAAGAAATACAAATGACAGAAAATATTTTATAATAATAAAATTTTCTTGGCAAGCAGCAACCTTTTCTCAAAGTCAGTCTTTTAATATAATTTGCTTGCCTCATAAATATGGATTTTTTGTTTTTTCATATCTTTATTGATTAGTAAGCATATTAAATGACTTGGGAGGAATCTCACTCTCTTCAAGAAATAATTTGGAATTATTGATCCAGAATGCTGACAGTTCTCAAAAATGGGTCAGGAAAATCAAAGTAATAGATGGAAAAACAATCTCAATTTTAGCTCTTGATATAACTTTTCTTAAAGTTAGGGTTCTTTTTTATAATTTAAGTTACTAAAACAGATGGTGGAAGGTCCATCAAGATATTTATTTTATGTATTTAAAGCATTTTACTTTGCTGTATTGAATTCCATTCATTCTGGAATTTAGGAGAATTTACCTCTTTATGAAAGAGATGATTCAAAGTAGAAAATGATTGCTGACCTTCGCTTCCAGTTTTCTTCTCAATAGACTTAGTCTCTCTTCTAATGCTTCTTGCATACTCAGTAATTGTATAAGTTTTAGAGAAAAATTCAAGTCTGGCTGAATATTAAGCACAGTACACTAAATAAAGCTTTTTTCCTTTGCAGAATATTTTACATGTGTGTCCCATAGATTCATCAGAGATTCTAGTTTTGGATAAAGGCAAGTACATTTAAAGACAATACAACATCCCTGTCTATGACATTGGCATTCAAATGAGAAGTGAATTTGGTTCAGGACAGTTCTTGAACTGCTTAGCATTTAGGTTATTTTAGGTCAACTCTTTGGGAAATTCAATTAGAGTATTTATTGAATGGTTTTAGTGAGCTGATTGGTTGTCATGTCATGTCATAGATGATATAAAACATGACTCCTATTTATAAAATAGTTGTGTTGGTCAGATAAGGCATCTTACATGATGTATTTAATCCAAGATAATGGATGAGTAAGAGGCAGATCATTGTCTAGGAAGTAATTTTGGTTTTGAGAGAGGCATTCTTAGGGAAATAGGCCTTGAAGTGTTCATTTAGAGCTGGGCAGGATTGAGGTCCGGAGAGAGGAGGGAAAGGATATTTGGGTAGAGGGAAGGGCATTGGCAGAGCCTCAGAGGCCTGACGGTTCCTGGGGCCTGTGTGGGAATGGTGGGAAAGTTGGGTTGCAGTCAGCCTGTGGGTGGCCTGGACGTTGGGTAATGAGCGTGGCCGTCAGTTTATGGGCGCCCTCTCTAGAGTGGTGTGTAACTTGCTTCCTCCCTGAGGAAGTGTGACAGGCTTGTGCTAGCTGCAGTGTCTTCCCCACAGCTGTGCTGTCCATTGAGGAGAAGGGGGCCTGCTCTGCCATGGCTTCCTTACTCCTCAGGGTATGGCGTGTGAGTTATTTTAATAACGTATCAATCTGCCTTTTCTTTCTTTTGTCACAATGCATTTACTTTCTAACGTGGTCTTGTTTTCAGGGTAATAATTGGGTTTCCACGGGGAAAATAATAATGTGTGAGGCAAATTATTGACTTAAAAAATGAATCTCTAATATTTTTCTAGTAGTTCTTCTTTTGTTTAAATTTTTGTTTCGTTAGTTATGTAAAGAAACTTATGGATAGTAATTTCTGCTCAGGTGGATAGTGGTACTGTTTAGCACAGCTCATTGGTCTTCTGAAACCTTTACAAATGCAGTCTGATTCATTCCAGCCAAGTTAATTATGAGGTACATCATTTTTTTCCCTTAATGGAGACAAATGTAAAAGACAGAGATACAGAAATCATCTTCAGTTTAGATTGAAGAAATTTTAGTTACTACTCTTTGTTCCTGCTATTTGATCACAGTTTATTTTTATTTTTTGAAGTCTGTCTCTAATCAAATAAGATTTAATGTTTTAGAAGTAATAGAGGACCATGACTAAACTAATAAGAAAAGTTAATTTAAGGACAAGAATGGATTTTTAAAAACATAAAAGTACATTTCATGACTTGATTTCAAGATGATCTGGTGGTATCCTTATACTGTCGCAGAAGGAAGTCCACAGTGGGACGAGAATGATGCTTACAAATCAGCACCCTTATTATCTATTACTGAACATGTCTTAGTCCAGGCCAGTCTGCCTACCACCTCTGTGGAACACTGTTGATTTCATTTTTCTTCCAGTATTTACTTTTGGTCCTGGACCAATTATCTAGCTGTGATGGGATTCTTCAAAAGTATCCTACATTTTGTACTTAGTGAACTAGTGATTGTTCTGTTTGCAGACATTCTTTCTGAGGCTCTACTCTTGCCTCGAAAACCTACATTTGCAGAAAGGGAAATGTATAGGTTCTCCTTTTAAATGTATTTATTTTTATTTATTTTTTATTTATTTTTGTCTGTGTTGGGTCTTCGTTTCTGTGCAAGGGCCTTCTCTAGTTGTGGCGAGCGGGGGCCACTCCTCATCATGGTGCGTGGGCCTCTCACTGCCGTGGCCCTTCTTGTTGCGGAGCACAGGCTCTAGATGCGCATGCTCAGTAGTTGTGGCTCACGGGCCCAGTTGCCCCGTGGCATGTGGGATCCTCCCATTCCAGGTCTCGAACCCGTGTCCCCCCCATCGGCAGGCAGACTCTCAACCACTGCGCCACCAGGGAAGCCCAGGTTTACCTTTTATTAACAAACTTATCCTTCTTTATTTCTTTCCAGTTTTTAAAAACCGTGTCCATTGTGAAAAAAAAAAAAAAAAAAAAAAAAAAAAAAAAACCGTGTCCATTGTGACATTGAGATTCATATTTAAACATAATTTTAAAATTTTATTCTTAAAATTATCATACAGTAAAAGTAACTTTTTTCTTTTATCCTGTTAATTTAACACGTGTAGTTTGTGCAACCATCACTACAATCAGAATACAGAATAATATTATCACCCCCCAGAATTCCCTGATGCTATCCTTTTATAGTTAACTGTCCCCATCCTATAACCTCTGCAACCTCTGACCTTTTCTCCATCCCTATAGTTTTGTCTTTTTGAGAATGTCCTATACATGGAATCATACATGTAAGCTTTTGAGACTGGGTTCTTTTACTCTGTCTTTGAGATTCATCTAAGTTATTGCATGTATTGAAAGTTTATTCCTTTTTATTACTGAGTAGTTTTCCATTGTCACTCATTAAAGGACATTTGCGTTGTTTCCAATTTTTAACATTTAGGAATAGAGCTGCTGTAAACATTTGTGTACAGACTTTTGTGCAAACATAGTTTTCATTTCTCTATCTCTAGGGTAGCTGTCTCTGGGGAGAGGGGATTGCTGGATGGTATAGTGAGTATATTTTTAACTTTATAAGAAACTGTCAACCCTTTTTCCAGAGTGTCTGTACCATTTTATACTCTCCCACTAGCAATGTACGAGAATTCCACCTATTCCACATCACTGACACTATCAGTGATTTTAATTTAGCCATTCTAATAGGTATGTGGTAGTATCTTATCATGGTTTTAATTTGCATTTCTCTGATGACTAATGCCATTGGACATCTTTTCATGTGCTTATTTGCCATCATTAGATCCTCTTGGTGGTGTGCCATTGAAATCTTTTGCCTAGCTTTTAATTGGGTTGTTTTCTTACTGTTGAGTTTTGAGAATTCTTTATATATTTGGATACAAATCCTTTTTCAGGTATGTGATTTGCCGTTGGTTTTTTCTCAGTCTTTAGCTTGGCTTCGTATCCTTCTAACATAATAGTGTCTTCCAAAGAGGAAAAAGGTTTAATTTTGAGAAAGTCCAGTCATAAATTTTTTTCTTTTTTATATTATACTAAGATGGGTAGATTTTAAAATAAGTTTCTGTTCTATAAAAGTGGTGAAAAGTAACTTAGTGATGGGAATGTCCTCATAAAGTTGACTTTGTGGAAGGTGCAAATGTTATTTTCTGGAAAGGTAGTACTAATTAATATACCTCTTAGTCTTGGGAACATCTAGGACTTTTGTTTAACCAAAGGATGCAATTGGTTGAGGTTTGTGAGGGTTTTCACACTTTTTAAAAAAATGATGATCACTAATGTGGTTAAATATGTATACTTTCGTAATGCAGAACTATGTAGGAATTAGTCCTTAAGACTCTTCCAGGGTTAAAATAGTGGTATATTACATTCCCATTTGATGCTTTGGGGAGTGCCTGAGTTTGAGTTTCTGCTTCACTGGAACAGCATTAGAACTCTGAGTGTAGGTTCAGATTCAGTGTCATGGCTAAAAGCACGAGCTGCATCAGAATGTCTGCATTTGAATCCTGCCTTTTATTTACAGTGTAACTGTGGGTGAGTAACTTAACTTGTCTGTGCTTCAGTTTCCTTATCTGTTAGTGGGAATGATAATAATAACATCCACCTTGTAAGGTCATTATGAGGACTCAAGCAGATTACATAATATAGTCATTTCAACGGCCTCTGGCCCGCAGGAAGCATTCAGCAAATGGCTCTTGTTATTATTCTTATTATTATTGCTGAAATAGCTTTATGATAAAATTGTTTAAACAAATGTTTTGGAATATTTTCAAGAGTCAGAATAACCACATATCACACTAAGTCATTTCTCTCCCATGCCCACTTTTTTCTCTTGGCACTTGTTATTATTAATCAATACCTGTGACCAGTGTTTTTAATAATCATGTATATATATACACTGTTTTACAAGCCAGCTATCAGTTCATTCCATTTTTCACATCCTGTGAGGTACTAATCAGATATACACATATACATCAGTTCGCTTCAGCTGCCTGAAATATCAACCTAAATTGGCTTAAGCTGGAAAGAAATTTGAGTTAGGCTCACCTAACTGCAAAGTCAGGCACAGCTAGCTGGATTCAGGGCTCAAGTAAAGTCATCAGGACTCAGGTTCTCCCCACGAGTCAACTCTGCCTTTTCCTGTATGGACTTCAGTTGTCGGAACTGTATGTTAGAAACTTGGCTGTAGCATATTCACCCCCTGTAGCCTGTCAGCGTTTAGATTCAGCCGGAAAGAGCGCCTGTCTCTTTCCCAGAAGCCTCAGCAAACGTCTCATGATGTCTCATTGGCTCTTATGGGGTCACATGTCTGACCTGGAGCCAATCGCTGTTTGAGGCTGTGAGACTGGGATTGGCCAGTTCTGGTCACGTGTCACCCGTGGCTCTTTGGCGGAGTCGAGCCCACCAGAGCCACGCTGACTGAGAGGCGGGGAGAGGTACCTACTCTGAGGGAATTTGTGGGCTTTTATTACCAGAAAAAGGGCTGGATGCTGGCTGGTCAAACGACTAATGTGCTGTTAGGCTCTTTTTGTAGATCGGCAACGGATCACAGGGGTTAATGGATTTGAATTAGACCGGATTTGAATTAGAACCTTGGTTACTGATTCCAGCTTTTTTGTCTCCAGGAATGCCGTTCCCCACGGGGGCAGGAGTTTGCAGAAAGTTAGTGTTGTGTATTCTTTTGGTGAAAGTCGGATAATGTTTAACAGGAAGAGAAAGAGTCAAGGCAAATAGGGGTGGCCTTCTCAATGGGTGGACGTGGTGCTTCTTCCCACACTGGTGGGTTTAAGCGACTCAGCGCCCTTCTCCGGGCCTTTCTGTCCCCGTGGCAGAGGCTGTACAAGACCCAGCTTGGTCAGTGTCTGTCCGCTACATGGCAGGGTTGCATGCTGTAGACACGGGTGTATCCGTGTATCCCGGCCAAGAGTGTTGGCTACATGGTGAGGTGTGTCTGGTGCTGGCGTCGTTTAGAGGTAGTTTCTAGATCTCTGTATTTTTTTTTTTTTTTTTTTTTTTTTTTGTGATACGCGGGCCTCTCACTGTTGTGGCCTCTCCCGTTGCGGAGCACAGGCTCCGGACGCGCAGGCCCAGCAGCCATCGCTCACGGGCCCAGCCGCTCCGCGGCTTGTGGGATCTTCCCGGACCGGGGCACGAATCCGTGTCCCCTACATCGGCAGGCGGACTCTCAACCACTGCGCCACCAGGGAAGCCCTAGATCTCTGTATTTTTTATAGTCCATTTTAGTGTGGCTTGAGACATTGTCTCACTTTGACTTCGGCTGGCAGTTTCTATTTTATGTTTTTCAAGAAGACGCTTGAACTTCTTCAGGAGTATGTGTAGCCAGGTCATGCTGTTTTCTGAAGAACCAGAGAAGGCAGTTACCAGAGACCTGCCTTGTATGGAGAGCTACGCTACAGAAGTACCCGCAGTGAGGTTCAGGGAGACCGCAGTTAGAAATGAACTGTTGGGACCTGATTAATTGTGGTAGGCATCTTCATATCCAGTGCTGAGGTGGGCACCTGAGCCTACATATCAGAGACATTAACGCTTGAAATTAAGTCAGTTCCCCCCATAGCTCCCGGAGTTAGTAATTCTGTCCCTAATCTCTACTTCTGTGTTACTTTTATTGAGATATCCCTGGCTGATATGTTTGGTGATTAATGTTGATGGTAGGCTTTGTGATCTCCCCTCAGAGCCAGTTTTAGGGGTTAGCTTGTGTTTGTCAGTGATGTACAAGTACACTTGTTTCTCCAATGGCTATTGGAGAGCATAATCACTCTTATGATTGCATAATCATAACCATTATTATTTTACCGAGATGGTGAAAATGGGTGAAAATAATTCCTCTGTCAAGTAGATAAAGTAGTTACATAGCATGATATTTTATTTTCTAAAAATAGAGTGTTGTATGTTGAAATCTGTAAAGTGATTTCCACTTTGTATAAATTGAAAATATGGAATTTTAGTGAAATAACAATAGCTAACACTTACTGAGCACTCACTGTATGCCAGGCATTCTTTTAAGCACTTTACACGTATTATTTCGCTTAATTCTTAAGTGAAAATAAATAACCATAGGAGGTAGGTATTAGTTGTCTCCTTGCCATTTTAGAGGTGAGCAAGTTGAGATACTTGAGGCTAAGTCATTTGCTCCAGGTCACACAGCTGGTGAGTGACACAGTTGGTGAGTGACAGCTGGTGAGTTCTGAATGTAAGTCCTCTGGCTCCAAGCCTGTGCTTTGGATCACTATGCTGTGTTCTGTCCCTAGTAAAGATTTTAGCTCATGTGTTGTTAGTTTTTCTTTTCATTTTGCTTCTTTTTGTAATATTTTCTAGATGTGGGCTAGGAGTTTTATAGAGAAGATTTGCTAATTCTAGGACCTTTGGAATCCATGGATTTATCCATCTTCTGTTGCTGTTATTTGGCAAGCAAACACTCTATGCTTGTTTAGATCAGTAGGTGTCAACCAGGAATGATTTTGCCCCCCAGGGGACATTTGCTGATGTCTGGAGACAGACATCTTTAGTTGTCGTAAGTCAGGAGACGTGCTCCTGGCACCTAGTGGTCAGAGGCCAGGATGCTGCTGAAACATTTATGAAGCACAGGACAGCCTTCCGCAACAAAGAATTGTTCAGCCCAAAATGTCAATAGCATCAACTCTGGCCTATAGAATAAGTGACTGATGATCTTGTAATGCCATTCTGATCTCTAACGGGCAAAGTCACATTAGTAATGTAGAAATGATTACTTTTGATGTTTGTTTGATAATTGATTTCCCCAAATGAATGCATGTTTGTATAAGGGACATAAACACCAACCATAACTTAAATATTGAAGTTCCCTTAAAGTAAACTGGGAATTATAGCCCACTGAGGGAGAGCTGAGGAAGTTTAAAGGGAGGCCATGTAATGCCTGAGGATACAATACTCTAAATATTTGTTGGATTACCTTGTGAATTACACAATTAGAATTCATTTTTTGTGTTGTATTAACTTGTCAAATGTATAAACATTTTAAATATCCTGTAATTTTTAAAACCGTGTTTTGGTATATTTTTAATTAAAAATTTCATACTGAGAAAAGTGGAGAATCTTACATTGTACCCCGTGTATGTACCACCCATATTTAACAAATGCTAACAAATACTGAAGTCCATTTTGAGCTCTTTCTCATCCCATCCCTTAGGTGTTTCTACATTGTTTATTATACCAAACATCTCAAAAGTTGAAGGGGCCTGGAACTCTTCCGTTGTCTGTCGTCAGGCCTCACTCACTGCTGCTGCCTTTTGTCTGCCTGTCAGCTTCTCCCCTCATCTTTCACTGCAGTATATAGGCGGTAGAGGGCGGAGCCAGGTTGTCTTTTCAAAGCTGGAAAGGCCAGGCCGAGAGTGGATGCGTAGGCTGGAGGGAGGCGGGAGGACAATAAGTATGGGTTTCCCCCAATGACTGAAAGCAGAGCGTTCCCATGAAACCTTTCATAAGCCGAAGTGGCGTAAAGCGAAGAAGCAGTGACCATAGGACACATCTTGCTAACGGATGCACAGAATAAATTGAGCTAAAGTACGGAAGCTCAGTGACAGTTCAAAGCTATGGTGGCTTGATGCTGAGGTGCTGAGTGTGGTTCCCAGGAAGGAGCTGGGTGGTGCCCCTTGCACCCGCTTTTGCAGCGCACAGTGCGAATTGCCTCTGTACGGGCTGCTGCACAACACGTGCCGGGCACTGTTCTCATTTTCCCCCCTTTTTTGTGAAAATAGATACCTCTTTGGATTTCTTTTGGTTGGGAAAACAGGCGCTAACGTGGGTCTTTCTTAAAAGCGAAGTGGCATAAATTGAGCTTTGGAAGGATGGAGGAGACCTGTACCTTGGGGCCGTTTGGTGAGGTAGAAAGTGGGGAGAGTGAGCGAGGGTGGGAAGAGGCAAGAAGAGCAGTCTCGGAACCAACAGAGATGGTGGTGGGAGGTCTGCAAGCGTGGTCCGCCGGAGCAATGTTGTGACTGTCAGGTCAGAGGATCTTAGGTCTTCTTTGCCCAGGATTGCTGCTCCCTGCATTATGAGTGGTATAGCTCAGGAGAGGCTGCGCTTGAATTCTCAATCTCTATTACTTGGACTGCTTAGTGGTCTGTTCTTAATGGCAATGCCTGCTTATCACCAGTTGTTCACAGGACTTCTACATGATAGGTTCCTTTTTTTTTTTTTTTTTTTTTGACCACACCATGCCGCCTGCGGGATCTTAGTTCCCCGACTAGGGATCAAACCCTCTCCCCGCCCCTTTCCGCAGTGGAGGAAGCGCGGAGTCCCAACCACTGCACTGCCCGATAGGTTCCTCCTGTATTTAAACACCTCCCATCATGCTCCATTGCTATGGAATAAAGCCCTCACTTCCTGTGGCACTGGAGGGCATTCTTAGCTCCTTTCCCTCTTTCTCTGACACACCTGGAGTGTATCATGTGCTTTTTCTTGTCTTGGTGACTTCTTGTGCATTCTCTCTGATAAACTCCCCTGTGCTCTCCCTATCATCTCTGCACAGTGAACTTGTGTTCTTCTTTTGAGGGCAGCTCATGCCTTTCGGAAGATGGAAGGTATTTCTTGCTATTTTTCATTTGTGCTTTGCCTGTCTTGCTAGAGTCTGAGTTTCTTGAAAGCAGTGATGGCATGCTTCCTCTTTGCGTTTAGTGCTGCTAACACAGGGCCTGGCCTCAGGAAATGTTTGCTGAACTGAATTAATAGCCAGTTCGAACTTGCCCTTGAGCCAGTGTTTTGTACTGGTGGGAAAAATCCTACACGGTGTGGACTTTGATTCTCTGAAGTGTCAGTTACAGTATTGTAAGACGGAAGATAGGAGTCTGGGATAGGAAACAGTTTTGCACCTTCTGGTTTTTTTTTTTTTTTTTTTTTTTTTGCGGTACGCGGGCCTCTCACTGTTGTGGCCTCTCCCGTTGCGCAGCACAGACTCCGGACGCGCAGGCACAGCAGCCATGGCTCATGGGCCCAGCCACTCTGCGGCATGTGGTATCTTCCTGAACCGGGACACAAACCCGTGTCCCCTGCATCGGCAGGCGGACTCTCAACCACTGCGCCACCAGGGAAGCCCATTTTTTATTTTTTTGCGGTACGCGGGCCTCTCACTGTTGTCGCCTCTCCTGTTGTGGAGCACAGGCGCCGGACGCGCAGGCTCAATGGCCATGGCTCACGGGCCCAGCCGCTCCACGGCATGTGGGATCTTCCCGGACTGGGGCACGAACCCGTGTCCCCTGCGTCGGCAGGCAGACTCTCAACCACTGCGCCACCAGGGAAGCCCGGTACACTTTTGTTTTAATTATGCAGTTGGCTCTCTTGTGTTGATTTACATTTTATTGGTAAAGCTCCACTGCTTTGGATTATGATGTGTTTACAAGGCTACACAGATAATCTGGAAGGGAAAATGAAGAAATACAAATGACAGAAAATATTTTATAATAATAAAATTTTCTTGGCAAGCAGCAACCTTTTCTCAAAGTCAGTCTTTTAATATAATTTGCTTGCCTCATAAATATGGATTTTTTGTTTTTTCATATCTTTATTGATTAGTAAGCATATTAAATGACTTGGGAGGAATCTCACTCTCTTCAAGAAATAATTTGGAATTATTGATCCAGAATGCTGACAGTTCTCAAAAATGGGTCAGGAAAATCAAAGTAATAGATGGAAAAACAATCTCAATTTTAGCTCTTGATATAACTTTTCTTAAAGTTAGGGTTCTTTTTTATAATTTAAGTTACTAAAACAGATGGTGGAAGGTCCATCAAGATATTTATTTTATGTATTTAAAGCATTTTACTTTGCTGTATTGAATTCCATTCATTCTGGAATTTAGGAGAATTTACCTCTTTATGAAAGAGATGATTCAAAGTAGAAAATGATTGCTGACCTTCGCTTCCAGTTTTCTTCTCAATAGACTTAGTCTCTCTTCTAATGCTTCTTGCATACTCAGTAATTGTATAAGTTTTAGAGAAAAATTCAAGTCTGGCTGAATATTAAGCACAGTACACTAAATAAAGCTTTTTTCCTTTGCAGAATATTTTACATGTGTGTCCCATAGATTCATCAGAGATTCTAGTTTTGGATAAAGGCAAGTACATTTAAAGACAATACAACATCCCTGTCTATGACATTGGCATTCAAATGAGAAGTGAATTTGGTTCAGGACAGTTCTTGAACTGCTTAGCATTTAGGTTATTTTAGGTCAACTCTTTGGGAAATTCAATTAGAGTATTTATTGAATGGTTTTAGTGAGCTGATTGGTTGTCATGTCATGTCATAGATGATATAAAACATGACTCCTATTTATAAAATAGTTGTGTTGGTCAGATAAGGCATCTTACATGATGTATTTAATCCAAGATAATGGATGAGTAAGAGGCAGATCATTGTCTAGGAAGTAATTTTGGTTTTGAGAGAGGCATTCTTAGGGAAATAGGCCTTGAAGTGTTCATTTAGAGCTGGGCAGGATTGAGGTCCGGAGAGAGGAGGGAAAGGATATTTGGGTAGAGGGAAGGGCATTGGCAGAGCCTCAGAGGCCTGACGGTTCCTGGGGCCTGTGTGGGAATGGTGGGAAAGTTGGGTTGCAGTCAGCCTGTGGGTGGCCTGGACGTTGGGTAATGAGCGTGGCCGTCAGTTTATGGGCGCCCTCTCTAGAGTGGTGTGTAACTTGCTTCCTCCCTGAGGAAGTGTGACAGGCTTGTGCTAGCTGCAGTGTCTTCCCCACAGCTGTGCTGTCCATTGAGGAGAAGGGGGCCTGCTCTGCCATGGCTTCCTTACTCCTCAGGGTATGGCGTGTGAGTTATTTTAATAACGTATCAATCTGCCTTTTCTTTCTTTTGTCACAATGCATTTACTTTCTAACGTGGTCTTGTTTTCAGGGTAATAATTGGGTTTCCACGGGGAAAATAATAATGTGTGAGGCAAATTATTGACTTAAAAAATGAATCTCTAATATTTTTCTAGTAGTTCTTCTTTTGTTTAAATTTTTGTTTCGTTAGTTATGTAAAGAAACTTATGGATAGTAATTTCTGCTCAGGTGGATAGTGGTACTGTTTAGCACAGCTCATTGGTCTTCTGAAACCTTTACAAATGCAGTCTGATTCATTCCAGCCAAGTTAATTATGAGGTACATCATTTTTTTCCCTTAATGGAGACAAATGTAAAAGACAGAGATACAGAAATCATCTTCAGTTTAGATTGAAGAAATTTTAGTTACTACTCTTTGTTCCTGCTATTTGATCACAGTTTATTTTTATTTTTTGAAGTCTGTCTCTAATCAAATAAGATTTAATGTTTTAGAAGTAATAGAGGACCATGACTAAACTAATAAGAAAAGTTAATTTAAGGACAAGAATGGATTTTTAAAAACATAAAAGTACATTTCATGACTTGATTTCAAGATGATCTGGTGGTATCCTTATACTGTCGCAGAAGGAAGTCCACAGTGGGACGAGAATGATGCTTACAAATCAGCACCCTTATTATCTATTACTGAACATGTCTTAGTCCAGGCCAGTCTGCCTACCACCTCTGTGGAACACTGTTGATTTCATTTTTCTTCCAGTATTTACTTTTGGTCCTGGACCAATTATCTAGCTGTGATGGGATTCTTCAAAAGTATCCTACATTTTGTACTTAGTGAACTAGTGATTGTTCTGTTTGCAGACATTCTTTCTGAGGCTCTACTCTTGCCTCGAAAACCTACATTTGCAGAAAGGGAAATGTATAGGTTCTCCTTTTAAATGTATTTATTTTTATTTATTTTTTATTTATTTTTGTCTGTGTTGGGTCTTCGTTTCTGTGCAAGGGCCTTCTCTAGTTGTGGCGAGCGGGGGCCACTCCTCATCATGGTGCGTGGGCCTCTCACTGCCGTGGCCCTTCTTGTTGCGGAGCACAGGCTCTAGATGCGCATGCTCAGTAGTTGTGGCTCACGGGCCCAGTTGCCCCGTGGCATGTGGGATCCTCCCATTCCAGGTCTCGAACCCGTGTCCCCCCCATCGGCAGGCAGACTCTCAACCACTGCGCCACCAGGGAAGCCCAGGTTTACCTTTTATTAACAAACTTATCCTTCTTTATTTCTTTCCAGTTTTTAAAAACCGTGTCCATTGTGAAAAAAAAAAAAAAAAAAAAAAAAAAAAAAAAACCGTGTCCATTGTGACATTGAGATTCATATTTAAACATAATTTTAAAATTTTATTCTTAAAATTATCATACAGTAAAAGTAACTTTTTTCTTTTATCCTGTTAATTTAACACGTGTAGTTTGTGCAACCATCACTACAATCAGAATACAGAATAATATTATCACCCCCCAGAATTCCCTGATGCTATCCTTTTATAGTTAACTGTCCCCATCCTATAACCTCTGCAACCT
Source organism: Mesoplodon mirus (assembly GCF_964341445.2). Classification (NCBI taxonomy): domain Eukaryota; kingdom Metazoa; phylum Chordata; class Mammalia; order Artiodactyla; family Ziphiidae; genus Mesoplodon; species Mesoplodon mirus. Next base: position 90,288 of record NW_028294866.1, on the reverse strand, counting down.
CTGACCTTTTCTCCATCCCTATAGTTTTGTCTTTTTGAGAATGTCCTATACATGGAATCATACATGTAAGCTTTTGAGACTGGGTTCTTTTACTCTGTCTTTGAGATTCATCTAAGTTATTGCATGTATTGAAAGTTTATTCCTTTTTATTACTGAGTAGTTTTCCATTGTCACTCATTAAAGGACATTTGCGTTGTTTCCAATTTTTAACATTTAGGAATAGAGCTGCTGTAAACATTTGTGTACAGACTTTTGTGCAAACATAGTTTTCATTTCTCTATCTCTAGGGTAGCTGTCTCTGGGGAGAGGGGATTGCTGGATGGTATAGTGAGTATATTTTTAACTTTATAAGAAACTGTCAACCCTTTTTCCAGAGTGTCTGTACCATTTTATACTCTCCCACTAGCAATGTACGAGAATTCCACCTATTCCACATCACTGACACTATCAGTGATTTTAATTTAGCCATTCTAATAGGTATGTGGTAGTATCTTATCATGGTTTTAATTTGCATTTCTCTGATGACTAATGCCATTGGACATCTTTTCATGTGCTTATTTGCCATCATTAGATCCTCTTGGTGGTGTGCCATTGAAATCTTTTGCCTAGCTTTTAATTGGGTTGTTTTCTTACTGTTGAGTTTTGAGAATTCTTTATATATTTGGATACAAATCCTTTTTCAGGTATGTGATTTGCCGTTGGTTTTTTCTCAGTCTTTAGCTTGGCTTCGTATCCTTCTAACATAATAGTGTCTTCCAAAGAGGAAAAAGGTTTAATTTTGAGAAAGTCCAGTCATAAATTTTTTTCTTTTTTATATTATACTAAGATGGGTAGATTTTAAAATAAGTTTCTGTTCTATAAAAGTGGTGAAAAGTAACTTAGTGATGGGAATGTCCTCATAAAGTTGACTTTGTGGAAGGTGCAAATGTTATTTTCTGGAAAGGTAGTACTAATTAATATACCTCTTAGTCTTGGGAACATCTAGGACTTTTGTTTAACCAAAGGATGCAATTGGTTGAGGTTTGTGAGGGTTTTCACACTTTTTAAAAAAATGATGATCACTAATGTGGTTAAATATGTATACTTTCGTAATGCAGAACTATGTAGGAATTAGTCCTTAAGACTCTTCCAGGGTTAAAATAGTGGTATATTACATTCCCATTTGATGCTTTGGGGAGTGCCTGAGTTTGAGTTTCTGCTTCACTGGAACAGCATTAGAACTCTGAGTGTAGGTTCAGATTCAGTGTCATGGCTAAAAGCACGAGCTGCATCAGAATGTCTGCATTTGAATCCTGCCTTTTATTTACAGTGTAACTGTGGGTGAGTAACTTAACTTGTCTGTGCTTCAGTTTCCTTATCTGTTAGTGGGAATGATAATAATAACATCCACCTTGTAAGGTCATTATGAGGACTCAAGCAGATTACATAATATAGTCATTTCAACGGCCTCTGGCCCGCAGGAAGCATTCAGCAAATGGCTCTCGTTATTATTCTTATTATTATTGCTGAAATAGCTTTATGATAAAATTGTTTAAACAAATGTTTTGGAATATTTTCAAGAGTCAGAATAACCACATATCACACTAAGTCATTTCTCTCCCATGCCCACTTTTTTCTCTTGGCACTTGTTATTATTAATCAATACCTGTGACCAGTGTTTTTAATAATCATGTATATATATACACTGTTTTACAAGCCAGCTATCAGTTCATTCCATTTTTCACATCCTGTGAGGTACTAATCAGATATACACATATACATCAGTTCGCTTCAGCTGCCTGAAATATCAACCTAAATTGGCTTAAGCTGGAAAGAAATTTGAGTTAGGCTCACCTAACTGCAAAGTCAGGCACAGCTAGCTGGATTCAGGGCTCAAGTAAAGTCATCAGGACTCAGGTTCTCCCCACGAGTCAACTCTGCCTTTTCCTGTATGGACTTCAGTTGTCGGAACTGTATGTTAGAAACTTGGCTGTAGCATATTCACCCCCTGTAGCCTGTCAGCGTTTAGATTCAGCCGGAAAGAGCGCCTGTCTCTTTCCCAGAAGCCTCAGCAAACGTCTCATGATGTCTCATTGGCTCTTATGGGGTCACATGTCTGACCTGGAGCCAATCGCTGTTTGAGGCTGTGAGACTGGGATTGGCCAGTTCTGGTCACGTGTCACCCGTGGCTCTTTGGCGGAGTCGAGCCCACCAGAGCCACGCTGACTGAGAGGCGGGGAGAGGTACCTACTCTGAGGGAATTTGTGGGCTTTTATTACCAGAAAAAGGGCTGGATGCTGGCTGGTCAAACGACTAATGTGCTGTTAGGCTCTTTTTGTAGATCGGCAACGGATCACAGGGGTTAATGGATTTGAATTAGACCGGATTTGAATTAGAACCTTGGTTACTGATTCCAGCTTTTTTGTCTCCAGGAATGCCGTTCCCCACGGGGGCAGGAGTTTGCAGAAAGTTAGTGTTGTGTATTCTTTTGGTGAAAGTCGGATAATGTTTAACAGGAAGAGAAAGAGTCAAGGCAAATAGGGGTGGCCTTCTCAATGGGTGGACGTGGTGCTTCTTCCCACACTGGTGGGTTTAAGCGACTCAGCGCCCTTCTCCGGGCCTTTCTGTCCCCGTGGCAGAGGCTGTACAAGACCCAGCTTGGTCAGTGTCTGTCCGCTACATGGCAGGGTTGCATGCTGTAGACACGGGTGTATCCGTGTATCCCGGCCAAGAGTGTTGGCTACATGGTGAGGTGTGTCTGGTGCTGGCGTCGTTTAGAGGTAGTTTCTAGATCTCTGTATTTTTTTTTTTTTTTTTTTTTTTTTTTGTGATACGCGGGCCTCTCACTGTTGTGGCCTCTCCCGTTGCGGAGCACAGGCTCCGGACGCGCAGGCCCAGCAGCCATCGCTCACGGGCCCAGCCGCTCCGCGGCTTGTGGGATCTTCCCGGACCGGGGCACGAATCCGTGTCCCCTACATCGGCAGGCGGACTCTCAACCACTGCGCCACCAGGGAAGCCCTAGATCTCTGTATTTTTTATAGTCCATTTTAGTGTGGCTTGAGACATTGTCTCACTTTGACTTCGGCTGGCAGTTTCTATTTTATGTTTTTCAAGAAGACGCTTGAACTTCTTCAGGAGTATGTGTAGCCAGGTCATGCTGTTTTCTGAAGAACCAGAGAAGGCAGTTACCAGAGACCTGCCTTGTATGGAGAGCTACGCTACAGAAGTACCCGCAGTGAGGTTCAGGGAGACCGCAGTTAGAAATGAACTGTTGGGACCTGATTAATTGTGGTAGGCATCTTCATATCCAGTGCTGAGGTGGGCACCTGAGCCTACATATCAGAGACATTAACGCTTGAAATTAAGTCAGTTCCCCCCATAGCTCCCGGAGTTAGTAATTCTGTCCCTAATCTCTACTTCTGTGTTACTTTTATTGAGATATCCCTGGCTGATATGTTTGGTGATTAATGTTGATGGTAGGCTTTGTGATCTCCCCTCAGAGCCAGTTTTAGGGGTTAGCTTGTGTTTGTCAGTGATGTACAAGTACACTTGTTTCTCCAATGGCTATTGGAGAGCATAATCACTCTTATGATTGCATAATCATAACCATTATTATTTTACCGAGATGGTGAAAATGGGTGAAAATAATTCCTCTGTCAAGTAGATAAAGTAGTTACATAGCATGATATTTTATTTTCTAAAACTAGAGTGTTGTATGTTGAAATCTGTAAAGTGATTTCCACTTTGTATAAATTGAAAATATGGAATTTTAGTGAAATAACAATAGCTAACACTTACTGAGCACTCACTGTATGCCAGGCATTCTTTTAAGCACTTTACACGTATTATTTCGCTTAATTCTTAAGTGAAAATAAATAACCATAGGAGGTAGGTATTAGTTGTCTCCTTGCCATTTTAGAGGTGAGCAAGTTGAGATACTTGAGGCTAAGTCATTTGCTCCAGGTCACACAGCTGGTGAGTGACACAGTTGGTGAGTGACAGCTGGTGAGTTCTGAATGTAAGTCCTCTGGCTCCAAGCCTGTGCTTTGGATCACTATGCTGTGTTCTGTCCCTAGTAAAGATTTTAGCTCATGTGTTGTTAGTTTTTCTTTTCATTTTGCTTCTTTTTGTAATATTTTCTAGATGTGGGCTAGGAGTTTTATAGAGAAGATTTGCTAATTCTAGGACCTTTGGAATCCATGGATTTATCCATCTTCTGTTGCTGTTATTTGGCAAGCAAACACTCTATGCTTGTTTAGATCAGTAGGTGTCAACCAGGAATGATTTTGCCCCCCAGGGGACATTTGCTGATGTCTGGAGACAGACATCTTTAGTTGTCGTAAGTCAGGAGACGTGCTCCTGGCACCTAGTGGTCAGAGGCCAGGATGCTGCTGAAACATTTATGAAGCACAGGACAGCCTTCCGCAACAAAGAATTGTTCAGCCCAAAATGTCAATAGCATCAACTCTGGCCTATAGAATAAGTGACTGATGATCTTGTAATGCCATTCTGATCTCTAATGGGCAAAGTCACATTAGTAATGTAGAAATGATTACTTTTGATGTTTGTTTGATAATTGATTTCCCCAAATGAATGCATGTTTGTATAAGGGACATAAACACCAACCATAACTTAAATATTGAAGTTCCCTTAAAGTAAACTGGGAATTATAGCCCACTGAGGGAGAGCTGAGGAAGTTTAAAGGGAGGCCATGTAATGCCTGAGGATACAATACTCTAAATATTTGTTGGATTACCTTGTGAATTACACAATTAGAATTCATTTTTTGTGTTGTATTAACTTGTCAAATGTATAAACATTTTAAATATCCTGTAATTTTTAAAACCGTGTTTTGGTATATTTTTAATTAAAAATTTCATACTGAGAAAAGTGGAGAATCTTACATTGTACCCCGTGTATGTACCACCCATATTTAACAAATGCTAACAAATACTGAAGTCCATTTTGAGCTCTTTCTCATCCCATCCCTTAGGTGTTTCTACATTGTTTATTATACCAAACATCTCAAAAGTTGAAGGGGCCTGGAACTCTTCCGTTGTCTGTCGTCAGGCCTCACTCACTGCTGCTGCCTTTTGTCTGCCTGTCAGCTTCTCCCCTCATCTTTCACTGCAGTATATAGGCGGTAGAGGGCGGAGCCAGGTTGTCTTTTCAAAGCTGGAAAGGCCAGGCCGAGAGTGGATGCGTAGGCTGGAGGGAGGCGGGAGGACAATAAGTATGGGTTTCCCCCAATGACTGAAAGCAGAGCGTTCCCATGAAACCTTTCATAAGCCGAAGTGGCGTAAAGCGAAGAAGCAGTGACCATAGGACACATCTTGCTAACGGATGCACAGAATAAATTGAGCTAAAGTACGGAAGCTCAGTGACAGTTCAAAGCTATGGTGGCTTGATGCTGAGGTGCTGAGTGTGGTTCCCAGGAAGGAGCTGGGTGGTGCCCCTTGCACCCGCTTTTGCAGCGCACAGTGCGAATTGCCTCTGTACGGGCTGCTGCACAACACGTGCCGGGCACTGTTCTCATTTTCCCCCCTTTTTTGTGAAAATAGATACCTCTTTGGATTTCTTTTGGTTGGGAAAACAGGCGCTAACGTGGGTCTTTCGTAAAAGCGAAGTGGCATAAATTGAGCTTTGGAAGGATGGAGGAGACCTGTACCTTGGGGCCGTTTGGTGAGGTAGAAAGTGGGGAGAGTGAGCGAGGGTGGGAAGAGGCAAGAAGAGCAGTCTCGGAACCAACAGAGATGGTGGTGGGAGGTCTGCAAGCGTGGTCCGCCGGAGCAATGTTGTGACTGTCAGGTCAGAGGATCTTAGGTCTTCTTTGCCCAGGATTGCTGCTCCCTGCATTATGAGTGGTATAGCTCAGGAGAGGCTGCGCTTGAATTCTCAATCTCTATTACTTGGACTGCTTAGTGGTCTGTTCTTAATGGCAATGCCTGCTTATCACCAGTTGTTCACAGGACTTCTACATGATAGGTTCCTTCTTTTTTTTTTTTTTTTTTTTTGACCACACCATGCCGCCTGCGGGATCTTAGTTCCCCGACTAGGGATCAAACCCTCTCCCCGCCCCTTTCCGCAGTGGAGGAAGCGCGGAGTCCCAACCACTGCACTGCCCGATAGGTTCCTCCTGTATTTAAACACCTCCCATCATGCTCCATTGCTATGGAATAAAGCCCTCACTTCCTGTGGCACTGGAGGGCATTCTTAGCTCCTTTCCCTCTTTCTCTGACACACCTGGAGTGTATCATGTGCTTTTTCTTGTCTTGGTGACTTCTTGTGCATTCTCTCTGATAAACTCCCCTGTGCTCTCCCTATCATCTCTGCACAGTGAACTTGTGTTCTTCTTTTGAGGGCAGCTCATGCCTTTCGGCAGATGGAAGGTATTTCTTGCTATTTTTCATTTGTGCTTTGCCTGTCTTGCTAGAGTCTGAGTTTTTTGAAAGCAGTGATGGCATGCTTCCTCTTTGCGTTTAGTGCTGCTAACACAGGGCCTGGCCTCAGGAAATGTTTGCTGAACTGAATTAATAGCCAGTTCGAACTTGCCCTTGAGCCAGTGTTTTGTACTGGTGGGAAAAATCCTACACGGTGTGGACTTTGATTCTCTGAAGTGTCAGTTACAGTATTGTAAGACGGAAGATAGGAGTCTGGGATAGGAAACAGTTTTGCACCTTCTGGTTTTTTTTTTTTTTTTTTTTTTTTGCGGTACGCGGGCCTCTCACTGTTGTGGCCTCTCCCGTTGCGCAGCACAGACTCCGGACGCGCAGGCACAGCAGCCATGGCTCATGGGCCCAGCCACTCTGCGGCATGTGGTATCTTCCTGAACCGGGACACAAACCCGTGTCCCCTGCATCGGCAGGTGGACTCTCAACCACTGCGCCACCAGGGAAGCCCATTTTTTATTTTTTTGCGGTACGCGGGCCTCTCACTGTTGTCGCCTCTCCTGTTGTGGAGCACAGGCGCCGGACGCGCAGGCTCAATGGCCATGGCTCACGGGCCCAGCCGCTCCACGGCATGTGGGATCTTCCCGGACTGGGGCACGAACCCGTGTCCCCTGCGTCGGCAGGCAGACTCTCAACCACTGCGCCACCAGGGAAGCCCGGTACACTTTTGTTTTAATTATGCAGTTGGCTCTCTTGTGTTGATTTACATTTTATTGGTAAAGCTCCACTGCTTTGGATTATGATGTGTTTACAAGGCTACACAGATAATCTGGAAGGGAAAATGAAGAAATACAAATGACAGAAAATATTTTATAATAATAAAATTTTCTTGGCAAGCAGCAACCTTTTCTCAAAGTCAGTCTTTTAATATAATTTGCTTGCCTCATAAATATGGATTTTTTGTTTTTTCATATCTTTATTGATTAGTAAGCATATTAAATGACTTGGGAGGAATCTCACTCTCTTCAAGAAATAATTTGGAATTATTGATCCAGAATGCTGACAGTTCTCAAAAATGGGTCAGGAAAATCAAAGTAATAGATGGAAAAACAATCTCAATTTTAGCTCTTGATATAACTTTTCTTAAAGTTAGGGTTCTTTTTTATAATTTAAGTTACTAAAACAGATGGTGGAAGGTCCATCAAGATATTTATTTTATGTATTTAAAGCATTTTACTTTGCTGTATTGAATTCCATTCATTCTGGAATTTAGGAGAATTTACCTCTTTATGAAAGAGATGATTCAAAGTAGAAAATGATTGCTGACCTTCGCTTCCAGTTTTCTTCTCAATAGACTTAGTCTCTCTTCTAATGCTTCTTGCATACTCAGTAATTGTATAAGTTTTAGAGAAAAATTCAAGTCTGGCTGAATATTAAGCACAGTACACTAAATAAAGCTTTTTTCCTTTGCAGAATATTTTACATGTGTGTCCCATAGATTCATCAGAGATTCTAGTTTTGGATAAAGGCAAGTACATTTAAAGACAATACAACATCCCTGTCTATGACATTGGCATTCAAATGAGAAGTGAATTTGGTTCAGGACAGTTCTTGAACTGCTTAGCATTTAGGTTATTTTAGGTCAACTCTTTGGGAAATTCAATTAGAGTATTTATTGAATGGTTTTAGTGAGCTGATTGGTTGTCATGTCATGTCATAGATGATATAAAACATGACTCCTATTTATAAAATAGTTGTGTTGGTCAGATAAGGCATCTTACATGATGTATTTAATCCAAGATAATGGATGAGTAAGAGGCAGATCATTGTCTAGGAAGTAATTTTGGTTTTGAGAGAGGCATTCTTAGGGAAATAGGCCTTGAAGTGTTCATTTAGAGCTGGGCAGGATTGAGGTCCGGAGAGAGGAGGGAAAGGATATTTGGGTAGAGGGAAGGGCATTGGCAGAGCCTCAGAGGCCTGACGGTTCCTGGGGCCTGTGTGGGAATGGTGGGAAAGTTGGGTTGCAGTCAGCCTGTGGGTGGCCTGGACGTTGGGTAATGAGCGTGGCCGTCAGTTTATGGGCGCCCTCTCTAGAGTGGTGTGTAACTTGCTTCCTCCCTGAGGAAGTGTGACAGGCTTGTGCTAGCTGCAGTGTCTTCCCCACAGCTGTGCTGTCCATTGAGGAGAAGGGGGCCTGCTCTGCCATGGCTTCCTTACTCCTCAGGGTATGGCGTGTGAGTTATTTTAATAACGTATCAATCTGCCTTTTCTTTCTTTTGTCACAATGCATTTACTTTCTAACGTGGTCTTGTTTTCAGGGTAATAATTGGGTTTCCACGGGGAAAATAATAATGTGTGAGGCAAATTATTGACTTAAAAAATGAATCTCTAATATTTTTCTAGTAGTTCTTCTTTTGTTTAAATTTTTGTTTCGTTAGTTATGTAAAGAAACTTATGGATAGTAATTTCTGCTCAGGTGGATAGTGGTACTGTTTAGCACAGCTCATTGGTCTTCTGAAACCTTTACAAATGCAGTCTGATTCATTCCAGCCAAGTTAATTATGAGGTACATCATTTTTTTCCCTTAATGGAGACAAATGTAAAAGACAGAGATACAGAAATCATCTTCAGTTTAGATTGAAGAAATTTTAGTTACTACTCTTTGTTCCTGCTATTTGATCACAGTTTATTTTTATTTTTTGAAGTCTGTCTCTAATCAAATAAGATTTAATGTTTTAGAAGTAATAGAGGACCATGACTAAACTAATAAGAAAAGTTAATTTAAGGACAAGAATGGATTTTTAAAAACATAAAAGTACATTTCATGACTTGATTTCAAGATGATCTGGTGGTATCCTTATACTGTCGCAGAAGGAAGTCCACAGTGGGACGAGAATGATGCTTACAAATCAGCACCCTTATTATCTATTACTGAACATGTCTTAGTCCAGGCCAGTCTGCCTACCACCTCTGTGGAACACTGTTGATTTCATTTTTCTTCCAGTATTTACTTTTGGTCCTGGACCAATTATCTAGCTGTGATGGGATTCTTCAAAAGTATCCTACATTTTGTACTTAGTGAACTAGTGATTGTTCTGTTTGCAGACATTCTTTCTGAGGCTCTACTCTTGCCTCGAAAACCTACATTTGCAGAAAGGGAAATGTATAGGTTCTCCTTTTAAATGTATTTATTTTTATTTATTTTTTATTTATTTTTGTCTGTGTTGGGTCTTCGTTTCTGTGCAAGGGCCTTCTCTAGTTGTGGCGAGCGGGGGCCACTCCTCATCATGGTGCGTGGGCCTCTCACTGCCGTGGCCCTTCTTGTTGCGGAGCACAGGCTCTAGATGCGCATGCTCAGTAGTTGTGGCTCACGGGCCCAGTTGCCCCGTGGCATGTGGGATCCTCCCATTCCAGGTCTCGAACCCGTGTCCCCCCCATCGGCAGGCAGACTCTCAACCACTGCGCCACCAGGGAAGCCCAGGTTTACCTTTTATTAACAAACTTATCCTTCTTTATTTCTTTCCAGTTTTTAAAAACCGTGTCCATTGTGACATTGAGATTCATATTTAAACATAATTTTAAAATTTTATTCTTAAAATTATCATACAGTAAAAGTAACTTTTTTCTTTTATCCTGTTAATTTAACACGTGTAGTTTGTGCAACCATCACTACAATCAGAATACAGAATAATATTATCACCCCCCAGAATTCCCTGATGCTATCCTTTTATAGTTAACTGTCCCCATCCTATAACCTCTGCAACCTCTGACCTTTTCTCCATCCCTATAGTTTTGTCTTTTTGAGAATGTCCTATACATGGAATCATACATGTAAGCTTTTGAGACTGGGTTCTTTTACTCTGTCTTTGAGATTCATCTAAGTTATTGCATGTATTGAAAGTTTATTCCTTTTTATTACTGAGTAGTTTTCCATTGTCACTCATTAAAGGACATTTGCGTTGTTTCCAATTTTTAACATTTAGGAATAGAGCTGCTGTAAACATTTGTGTACAGACTTTTGTGCAAACATAGTTTTCATTTCTCTATCTCTAGGGTAGCTGTCTCTGGGGAGAGGGGATTGCTGGATGGTATAGTGAGTATATTTTTAACTTTATAAGAAACTGTCAACCCTTTTTCCAGAGTGTCTGTACCATTTTATACTCTCCCACTAGCAATGTACGAGAATTCCACCTATTCCACATCACTGACACTATCAGTGATTTTAATTTAGCCATTCTAATAGGTATGTGGTAGTATCTTATCATGGTTTTAATTTGCATTTCTCTGATGACTAATGCCATTGGACATCTTTTCATGTGCTTATTTGCCATCATTAGATCCTCTTGGTGGTGTGCCATTGAAATCTTTTGCCTAGCTTTTAATTGGGTTGTTTTCTTACTGTTGAGTTTTGAGAATTCTTTATATATTTGGATACAAATCCTTTTTCAGGTATGTGATTTGCCGTTGGTTTTTTCTCAGTCTTTAGCTTGGCTTCGTATCCTTCTAACATAATAGTGTCTTCCAAAGAGGAAAAAGGTTTAATTTTGAGAAAGTCCAGTCATAAATTTTTTTCTTTTTTATATTATACTAAGATGGGTAGATTTTAAAATAAGTTTCTGTTCTATAAAAGTGGTGAAAAGTAACTTAGTGATGGGAATGTCCTCATAAAGTTGACTTTGTGGAAGGTGCAAATGTTATTTTCTGGAAAGGTAGTACTAATTAATATACCTCTTAGTCTTGGGAACATCTAGGACTTTTGTTTAACCAAAGGATGCAATTGGTTGAGGTTTGTGAGGGTTTTCACACTTTTTAAAAAAATGATGATCACTAATGTGGTTAAATATGTATACTTTCGTAATGCAGAACTATGTAGGAATTAGTCCTTAAGACTCTTCCAGGGTTAAAATAGTGGTATATTACATTCCCATTTGATGCTTTGGGGAGTGCCTGAGTTTGAGTTTCTGCTTCACTGGAACAGCATTAGAACTCTGAGTGTAGGTTCAGATTCAGTGTCATGGCTAAAAGCACGAGCTGCATCAGAATGTCTGCATTTGAATCCTGCCTTTTATTTACAGTGTAACTGTGGGTGAGTAACTTAACTTGTCTGTGCTTCAGTTTCCTTATCTGTTAGTGGGAATGATAATAATAACATCCACCTTGTAAGGTCATTATGAGGACTCAAGCAGATTACATAATATAGTCATTTCAACGGCCTCTGGCCCGCAGGAAGCATTCAGCAAATGGCTCTTGTTATTATTCTTATTATTATTGCTGAAATAGCTTTATGATAAAATTGTTTAAACAAATGTTTTGGAATATTTTCAAGAGTCAGAATAACCACATATCACACTAAGTCATTTCTCTCCCATGCCCACTTTTTTCTCTTGGCACTTGTTATTATTAATCAATACCTGTGACCAGTGTTTTTAATAATCATGTATATATATACACTGTTTTACAAGCCAGCTATCAGTTCATTCCATTTTTCACATCCTGTGAGGTACTAATCAGATATACACATATACATCAGTTCGCTTCAGCTGCCTGAAATATCAACCTAAATTGGCTTAAGCTGGAAAGAAATTTGAGTTAGGCTCACCTAACTGCAAAGTCAGGCACAGCTAGCTGGATTCAGGGCTCAAGTAAAGTCATCAGGACTCAGGTTCTCCCCACGAGTCAACTCTGCCTTTTCCTGTATGGACTTCAGTTGTCGGAACTGTATGTTAGAAACTTGGCTGTAGCATATTCACCCCCTGTAGCCTGTCAGCGTTTAGATTCAGCCGGAAAGAGCGCCTGTCTCTTTCCCAGAAGCCTCAGCAAACGTCTCATGATGTCTCATTGGCTCTTATGGGGTCACATGTCTGACCTGGAGCCAATCGCTGTTTGAGGCTGTGAGACTGGGATTGGCCAGTTCTGGTCACGTGTCACCCGTGGCTCTTTGGCGGAGTCGAGCCCACCAGAGCCACGCTGACTGAGAGGCGGGGAGAGGTACCTACTCTGAGGGAATTTGTGGGCTTTTATTACCAGAAAAAGGGCTGGATGCTGGCTGGTCAAACGACTAATGTGCTGTTAGGCTCTTTTTGTAGATCGGCAACGGATCACAGGGGTTAATGGATTTGAATTAGACCGGATTTGAATTAGAACCTTGGTTACTGATTCCAGCTTTTTTGTCTCCAGGAATGCCGTTCCCCACGGGGGCAGGAGTTTGCAGAAAGTTAGTGTTGTGTATTCTTTTGGTGAAAGTCGGATAATGTTTAACAGGAAGAGAAAGAGTCAAGGCAAATAGGGGTGGCCTTCTCAATGGGTGGACGTGGTGCTTCTTCCCACACTGGTGGGTTTAAGCGACTCAGCGCCCTTCTCCGGGCCTTTCTGTCCCCGTGGCAGAGGCTGTACAAGACCCAGCTTGGTCAGTGTCTGTCCGCTACATGGCAGGGTTGCATGCTGTAGACACGGGTGTATCCGTGTATCCCGGCCAAGAGTGTTGGCTACATGGTGAGGTGTGTCTGGTGCTGGCGTCGTTTAGAGGTAGTTTCTAGATCTCTGTATTTTTTTTTTTTTTTTTTTTTTTTTTTGTGATACGCGGGCCTCTCACTGTTGTGGCCTCTCCCGTTGCGGAGCACAGGCTCCGGACGCGCAGGCCCAGCAGCCATCGCTCACGGGCCCAGCCGCTCCGCGGCTTGTGGGATCTTCCCGGACCGGGGCACGAATCCGTGTCCCCTACATCGGCAGGCGGACTCTCAACCACTGCGCCACCAGGGAAGCCCTAGATCTCTGTATTTTTTATAGTCCATTTTAGTGTGGCTTGAGACATTGTCTCACTTTGACTTCGGCTGGCAGTTTCTATTTTATGTTTTTCAAGAAGACGCTTGAACTTCTTCAGGAGTATGTGTAGCCAGGTCATGCTGTTTTCTGAAGAACCAGAGAAGGCAGTTACCAGAGACCTGCCTTGTATGGAGAGCTACGCTACAGAAGTACCCGCAGTGAGGTTCAGGGAGACCGCAGTTAGAAATGAACTGTTGGGACCTGATTAATTGTGGTAGGCATCTTCATATCCAGTGCTGAGGTGGGCACCTGAGCCTACATATCAGAGACATTAACGCTTGAAATTAAGTCAGTTCCCCCCATAGCTCCCGGAGTTAGTAATTCTGTCCCTAATCTCTACTTCTGTGTTACTTTTATTGAGATATCCCTGGCTGATATGTTTGGTGATTAATGTTGATGGTAGGCTTTGTGATCTCCCCTCAGAGCCAGTTTTAGGGGTTAGCTTGTGTTTGTCAGTGATGTACAAGTACACTTGTTTCTCCAATGGCTATTGGAGAGCATAATCACTCTTATGATTGCATAATCATAACCATTATTATTTTACCGAGATGGTGAAAATGGGTGAAAATAATTCCTCTGTCAAGTAGATAAAGTAGTTACATAGCATGATATTTTATTTTCTAAAAATAGAGTGTTGTATGTTGAAATCTGTAAAGTGATTTCCACTTTGTATAAATTGAAAATATGGAATTTTAGTGAAATAACAATAGCTAACACTTACTGAGCACTCACTGTATGCCAGGCATTCTTTTAAGCACTTTACACGTATTATTTCGCTTAATTCTTAAGTGAAAATAAATAACCATAGGAGGTAGGTATTAGTTGTCTCCTTGCCATTTTAGAGGTGAGCAAGTTGAGATACTTGAGGCTAAGTCATTTGCTCCAGGTCACACAGCTGGTGAGTGACACAGTTGGTGAGTGACAGCTGGTGAGTTCTGAATGTAAGTCCTCTGGCTCCAAGCCTGTGCTTTGGATCACTATGCTGTGTTCTGTCCCTAGTAAAGATTTTAGCTCATGTGTTGTTAGTTTTTCTTTTCATTTTGCTTCTTTTTGTAATATTTTCTAGATGTGGGCTAGGAGTTTTATAGAGAAGATTTGCTAATTCTAGGACCTTTGGAATCCATGGATTTATCCATCTTCTGTTGCTGTTATTTGGCAAGCAAACACTCTATGCTTGTTTAGATCAGTAGGTGTCAACCAGGAATGATTTTGCCCCCCAGGGGACATTTGCTGATGTCTGGAGACAGACATCTTTAGTTGTCGTAAGTCAGGAGACGTGCTCCTGGCACCTAGTGGTCAGAGGCCAGGATGCTGCTGAAACATTTATGAAGCACAGGACAGCCTTCCGCAACAAAGAATTGTTCAGCCCAAAATGTCAATAGCATCAACTCTGGCCTATAGAATAAGTGACTGATGATCTTGTAATGCCATTCTGATCTCTAACGGGCAAAGTCACATTAGTAATGTAGAAATGATTACTTTTGATGTTTGTTTGATAATTGATTTCCCCAAATGAATGCATGTTTGTATAAGGGACATAAACACCAACCATAACTTAAATATTGAAGTTCCCTTAAAGTAAACTGGGAATTATAGCCCACTGAGGGAGAGCTGAGGAAGTTTAAAGGGAGGCCATGTAATGCCTGAGGATACAATACTCTAAATATTTGTTGGATTACCTTGTGAATTACACAATTAGAATTCATTTTTTGTGTTGTATTAACTTGTCAAATGTATAAACATTTTAAATATCCTGTAATTTTTAAAACCGTGTTTTGGTATATTTTTAATTAAAAATTTCATACTGAGAAAAGTGGAGAATCTTACATTGTACCCCGTGTATGTACCACCCATATTTAACAAATGCTAACAAATACTGAAGTCCATTTTGAGCTCTTTCTCATCCCATCCCTTAGGTGTTTCTACATTGTTTATTATACCAAACATCTCAAAAGTTGAAGGGGCCTGGAACTCTTCCGTTGTCTGTCGTCAGGCCTCACTCACTGCTGCTGCCTTTTGTCTGCCTGTCAGCTTCTCCCCTCATCTTTCACTGCAGTATATAGGCGGTAGAGGGCGGAGCCAGGTTGTCTTTTCAAAGCTGGAAAGGCCAGGCCGAGAGTGGATGCGTAGGCTGGAGGGAGGCGGGAGGACAATAAGTATGGGTTTCCCCCAATGACTGAAAGCAGAGCGTTCCCATGAAACCTTTCATAAGCCGAAGTGGCGTAAAGCGAAGAAGCAGTGACCATAGGACACATCTTGCTAACGGATGCACAGAATAAATTGAGCTAAAGTACGGAAGCTCAGTGACAGTTCAAAGCTATGGTGGCTTGATGCTGAGGTGCTGAGTGTGGTTCCCAGGAAGGAGCTGGGTGGTGCCCCTTGCACCCGCTTTTGCAGCGCACAGTGCGAATTGCCTCTGTACGGGCTGCTGCACAACACGTGCCGGGCACTGTTCTCATTTTCCCCCCTTTTTTGTGAAAATAGATACCTCTTTGGATTTCTTTTGGTTGGGAAAACAGGCGCTAACGTGGGTCTTTCTTAAAAGCGAAGTGGCATAAATTGAGCTTTGGAAGGATGGAGGAGACCTGTACCTTGGGGCCGTTTGGTGAGGTAGAAAGTGGGGAGAGTGAGCGAGGGTGGGAAGAGGCAAGAAGAGCAGTCTCGGAACCAACAGAGATGGTGGTGGGAGGTCTGCAAGCGTGGTCCGCCGGAGCAATGTTGTGACTGTCAGGTCAGAGGATCTTAGGTCTTCTTTGCCCAGGATTGCTGCTCCCTGCATTATGAGTGGTATAGCTCAGGAGAGGCTGCGCTTGAATTCTCAATCTCTATTACTTGGACTGCTTAGTGGTCTGTTTTTAATGGCAATGCCTGCTTATCACCAGTTGTTCACAGGACTTCTACATGATAGGTTCCTTCTTTTTTTTTTTTTTTTTTTTTGACCACACCATGCCGCCTGCGGGATCTTAGTTCCCCGACTAGGGATCAAACCCTCTCCCCGCCCCTTTCCGCAGTGGAGGAAGCGCGGAGTCCCAACCACTGCACTGCCCGATAGGTTCCTTCTTTACTTAAACACCTCCCATCATGCTCCATTGCTATGGAATAAAGCCCTCACTTCCTGTGGCATTGGAGGGCATTCTTAGCTCCTTTCCCTCTTTCTCTGACACACCTGGAGTGTATCATGTGCTTTTTCTTGTCTTGGTGACTTCTTGTGCATTCTCTCTGATAAACTCCCCTGTGCTCTCCCTATCATCTCTGCACAGTGAACTTGTGTTCTTCTTTTGAGGGCAGCTCATGCCTTTCGGCAGATGGAAGGTATTTCTTGCTATTTTTCATTTGTGCTTTGCCTGTCTTGCTAGAATCTGAGTTTCTTGAAAGCAGTGATGGCATGCTTCCTCTTTGCATTTAGTGCTGCTAACACAGGGCCTGGCCTCAGGAAATGTTTGCTGAACTGAATTAATAGCCAGTTCGAACTTGCCCTTGAGCCAGTGTTTTGTACTGGTGGGAAAAATCCTACACGGTGTGGACTTTGATTCTCTGAAGTGTCAGTTACAGTATTGTAAGACGGAAGATAGGAGCCTGGGATAGGAAACAGTTTTGCACCTTCTGTTTTGTTTTTTTTTTTTTTTTTTTGCGGTACGCGGGCCTCTCACTGTTGTGGCCTCTCCCGTTGCGCAGCACAGACTCCGGACGCGCAGGCACAGCAGCCATGGCTCATGGGCCCAGCCACTCTGCGGCATGTGGTATCTTCCTGAACCGGGACACAAACCCGTGTCCCCTGCATCGGCAGGCGGACTCTCAACCACTGCGCCACCAGGGAAGCCCAGTTTTTTATTTTTTTGCGGTACGCGGGCCTCTCACTGTTGTGGCCTCTCCTGTTGTGGAGCACAGGCGCCGGACGCGCAGGCTCAACGGCCATGGCTCACGGGCCCAGCCGCTCCACGGCATGTGGGATCCTCCCGGACTGGGGCATGAACCCGTGTCCCCTGCATCGGCAGGTGGACTCTCAACCACTGCGCCACCAGGGAAGCCCGGTACACTTTTGTTTTAATTATGCAGTTGGCTCTCTTGCGTTGATGTACATTTTATTGGTAAAGCTCCACTGCTTTGGATTATGATGTGTTTACAAGGCTACACAGATAATCTGGAAGGGAAAATGAAGAAATACAAATGACAGAAAATATTTTATAATAATAAAATTTTCTTGGCAAGCAGCAACCTTTTCTCAAAGTCAGTCTTTTAATATAATTTGCTTGCCTCATAAATATGGATTTTTTGTTTTTTCATATCTTTATTGATTAGTAAGCATAGTAAATGACTTGGGAGGAATCTCACTCTCTTCAAGAAATAATTTGGAATTATTGATCCAGAATGCTGACATTTCTCAAAAATGGGTCAGGAAAATCAAAGTAATAGATGGAAAAACAATCTCAATTTTAGCTCTTGATATAACTTTTCTTAAAGTTAGGGTTCTTTTTTATAATTTAAGTTACTAAAACAGATGGTGGAAGGTCCATCAAGATATTTATTTTATGTATTTAAAGCATTTTACTTTGCTGTATTGAATTCCATTCATTCTGGAATTTAGGAGAATTTACCTCTTTATGAAAGAGATGATTCAAAGTAGAAAATGATTGCTGACCTTCGCTTCCAGTTTTCTTCTCAATAGACTTAGTCTCTCTTCTAATGCTTCTTGCATACTCAGTAATTGTATAAGTTTTAGAGAAAAATTCAAGTCTGGCTGAATATTAAGCACAGTACACTAAATAAAGCTTTTTTCCTTTGCAGAATATTTTACATGTGTGTCCCATAGATTCATCAGAGATTCTAGTTTTGGATAAAGGCAAGTACATTTAAAGACAATACAACATCCCTGTCTATGACATTGGCATTCAAATGAGAAGTGAATTTGGTTCAGGACAGTTCTTGAACTGCTTAGCATTTAGGTTATTTTAGGTCAACTCTTTGGGAAATTCAATTAGAGTATTTATTGAATGGTTTTAGTGAGCTGATTGGTTGTCATGTCATGTCATAGATGATATAAAACATGACTCCTATTTATAAAATAGTTGTGTTGGTCAGATAAGGCATCTTACATGATGTATTTAATCCAAGATAATGGATGAGTAAGAGGCAGATCATTGTCTAGGAAGTAATTTTGGTTTTGAGAGAGGCATTCTTAGGGAAATAGGCCTTGAAGTGTTCATTTAGAGCTGGGCAGGATTGAGGTCCGGAGAGAGGAGGGAAAGGATATTTGGGTAGAGGGAAGGGCATTGGCAGAGCCTCAGAGGCCTGACGGTTCCTGGGGCCTGTGTGGGAATGGTGGGAAAGTTGGGTTGCAGTCAGCCTGTGGGTGGCCTGGACGTTGGGTAATGAGCGTGGCCGTCAGTTTATGGGCGCCCTCTCTAGAGTGGTGTGTAACTTGCTTCCTCCCTGAGGAAGTGTGACACGCTTGTGCTAGCTGCAGTGTCTTCCCCACAGCTGTGCTGTCCATTGAGGAGAAGGGGGCCTGCTCTGCCATGGCTTCCTTACTCCTCAGGGTATGGCGTGTGAGTTATTTTAATAACGTATCAATCTGCCTTTTCTTTCTTTTGTCACAATGCATTTACTTTCTAACGTGGTCTTGTTTTCAGGGTAATAATTGGGTTTCCACGGGGAAAATAATAATGTGTGAGGCAAATTATTGACTTAAAAAATGAATCTCTAATATTTTTCTAGTAGTTCTTCTTTTGTTTAAATTTTTGTTTCGTTAGTTATGTAAAGAAACTTATGGATAGTAATTTCTGCTCAGGTGGATAGTGGTACTGTTTAGCACAGCTCATTGGTCTTCTGAAACCTTTGCAAATGCAGTCTGATTCATTCCAGCCAAGTTAATTATGAGGTACATCATTTTTTTCCCTTAATGGAGACAAATGTAAAAGACAGAGATACAGAAATCATCTTCAGTTTAGATTGAAGAAATTTTAGTTACTACTCTTTGTTCCTGCTATTTGATCACAGTTTATTTTTATTTTTTGAAGTCTGTCTCTAATCAAATAAGATTTAATGTTTTAGAAGTAATAGAGGACCATGACTAAACTAATAAGAAAAGTTAATTTAAGGACAAGAATGGATTTTTAAAAACATAAAAGTACATTTCATGACTTGATTTCAAGATGATCTGGTGGTATCCTTATACTGTCGCAGAAGGAAGTCCACAGTGGGACGAGAATGATGCTTACAAATCAGCACCCTTATTATCTATTACTGAACATGTCTTAGTCCAGGCCAGTCTGCCTACCACCTCTGTGGAACACTGTTGATTTCATTTTTCTTCCAGTATTTACTTTTGGTCCTGGACCAATTATCTAGCTGTGATGGGATTCTTCATAAGTATCCTACATTTTGTACTTAGTTGAACTAGTGATTGTTCTGTTTGCAGACATTCTTTCTGAGGCTCTACTCTTGCCTCGAAAACCTACATTTGCAGAAAGGGAAATGTATAGGTTCTCCTTTTAAATGTATTTATTTTTATTTATTTTTTATTTATTTTTGTCTGTGTTGGGTCTTCGTTTCTGTGCAAGGGCCTTCTCTAGTTGTGGCGAGCGGGGGCCACTCCTCATCATGGTGCGTGGGCCTCTCACTGCCGTGGCCCCTCTTGTTGCGGAGCACAGGCTCTAGATGCGCATGCTCAGTAGTTGTGGCTCACGGGCCCAGTTGCCCCGTGGCATGTGGGATCCTCCCATTCCAGGTCTCGAACCCGTGTCCCCCCCATCGGCAGGCAGACTCTCAACCACTGCGCCACCAGGGAAGCCCAGGTTTACCTTTTATTAACAAACTTATCCTTCTTTATTTCTTTCCAGTTTTTAAAAACCGTGTCCATTGTGACATTGAGATTCATATTTAAACATAATTTTAAAATTTTATTCTTAAAATTATCATACAGTAAAAGTAACTTTTTTCTTTTATCCTGTTAATTTAACACGTGTAGTTTGTGCAACCATCACTACAATCAGAATACAGAATAATATTATCACCCCCCAGAATTCCCTGATGCTATCCTTTTATAGTTAACTGTCCCCATCCTATAACCTCTGCAACCTCTGACCTTTTCTCCATCCCTATAGTTTTGTCTTTTTGAGAATGTCCTATACATGGAATCATACATGTAAGCTTTTGAGACTGGGTTCTTTTACTCTGTCTTTGAGATTCATCTAAGTTATTGCATGTATTGAAAGTTTATTCCTTTTTATTACTGAGTAGTTTTCCATTGTCACTCATTAAAGGACATTTGCGTTGTTTCCAATTTTTAACATTTAGGAATAGAGCTGCTGTAAACATTTGTGTACAGACTTTTGTGCAAACATAGTTTTCATTTCTCTATCTCTAGGGTAGCTGTCTCTGGGGAGAGGGGATTGCTGGATGGTATAGTGAGTATATTTTTAACTTTATAAGAAACTGTCAACCCTTTTTCCAGAGTGTCTGTACCATTTTATACTCTCCCACTAGCAATGTACGAGAATTCCACCTATTCCACATCACTGACACTATCAGTGATTTTAATTTAGCCATTCTAATAGGTATGTGGTAGTATCTTATCATGGTTTTAATTTGCATTTCTCTGATGACTAATGCCATTGGACATCTTTTCATGTGCGTATTTGCCATCATTAGATCCTCTTGGTGGAGTGCCATTGAAATCTTTTGCCTAGCTTTTAATTGGGTTGTTTTCTTACTGTTGAGTTTTGAGAATTCTTTATATATTTGGATACAAATCCTTTTTCAGGTATGTGATTTGCCGTTGGTTTTTTCTCAGTCTTTAGCTTGGCTTCGTATCCTTCTAACATAATAGTGTCTTCCAAAGAGGAAAAAGGTTTAATTTTGAGAAAGTCCAGTCATAAATTTTTTTCTTTTTTATATTATACTAAGATGGGTAGATTTTAAAATAAGTTTCTGTTCTATAAAAGTGGTGAAAAGTAACTTAGTGATGGGAATGTCCTCATAAAGTTGACTTTGTGGAAGGTGCAAATGTTATTTTCTGGAAAGGTAGTACTAATTAATATACCTCTTAGTCTTGGGAACATCTAGGACTTTTGTTTAACCAAAGGATGCAATTGGTTGAGGTTTGTGAGGGTTTTCACACTTTTTAAAAAAATGATGATCACTAATGTGGTTAAATATGTATACTTTCGTAATGCAGAACTATGTAGGAATTAGTCCTTAAGACTCTTCCAGGGTTAAAATAGTGGTATATTACATTCCCATTTGATGCTTTGGGGAGTGCCTGAGTTTGAGTTTCTGCTTCACTGGAACAGCATTAGAACTCTGAGTGTAGGTTCAGATTCAGTGTCATGGCTAAAAGCACGAGCTGCATCAGAATGTCTGCATTTGAATCCTGCCTTTTATTTACAGTGTAACTGTGGGTGAGTAACTTAACTTGTCTGTGCTTCAGTTTCCTTATCTGTTAGTGGGAATGATAATAATAACATCCACCTTGTAAGGTCATTATGAGGACTCAAGCAGATTACATAATATAGTCATTTCAACGGCCTCTGGCCCGCAGGAAGCATTCAGCAAATGGCTCTTGTTATTATTCTTATTATTATTGCTGAAATAGCTTTATGATAAAATTGTTTAAACAAATGTTTTGGAATATTTTCAAGAGTCAGAATAACCACATATCACACTAAGTCATTTCTCTCCCATGCCCACTTTTTTCTCTTGGCACTTGTTATTATTAATCAATACCTGTGACCAGTGTTTTTAATAATCATGTATATATATACACTGTTTTACAAGCCAGCTATCAGTTCATTCCATTTTTCACATCCTGTGAGGTACTAATCAGATATACACATATACATCAGTTCGCTTCAGCTGCCTGAAATATCAACCTAAATTGGCTTAAGCTGGAAAGAAATTTGAGTTAGGCTCACCTAACTGCAAAGTCAGGCACAGCTAGCTGGATTCAGGGCTCAAGTAAAGTCATCAGGACTCAGGTTCTCCCCACGAGTCAACTCTGCCTTTTCCTGTATGGACTTCAGTTGTCGGAACTGTATGTTAGAAACTTGGCTGTAGCATATTCACCCCCTGTAGCCTGTCAGCGTTTAGATTCAGCCGGAAAGAGCGCCTGTCTCTTTCCCAGAAGCCTCAGCAAACGTCTCATGATGTCTCATTGGCTCTTATGGGGTCACATGTCTGACCTGGAGCCAATCGCTGTTTGAGGCTGTGAGACTGGGATTGGCCAGTTCTGGTCACGTGTCACCCGTGGCTCTTTGGCGGAGTCGAGCCCACCAGAGCCACGCTGACTGAGAGGCGGGGAGAGGTACCTACTCTGAGGGAATTTGTGGGCTTTTATTACCAGAAAAAGGGCTGGATGCTGGCTGGTCAAACGACTAATGTGCTGTTAGGCTCTTTTTGTAGATCGGCAACGGATCACAGGGGTTAATGGATTTGAATTAGACCGGATTTGAATTAGAACCTTGGTTACTGATTCCAGCTTTTTTGTCTCCAGGAATGCCGTTCCCCACGGGGGCAGGAGTTTGCAGAAAGTTAGTGTTGTGTATTCTTTTGGTGAAAGTCGGATAATGTTTAACAGGAAGAGAAAGAGTCAAGGCAAATAGGGGTGGCCTTCTCAATGGGTGGACGTGGTGCTTCTTCCCACACTGGTGGGTTTAAGCGACTCAGCGCCCTTCTCCGGGCCTTTCTGTCCCCGTGGCAGAGGCTGTACAAGACCCAGCTTGGTCAGTGTCTGTCCGCTACATGGCAGGGTTGCATGCTGTAGACACGGGTGTATCCGTGTATCCCGGCCAAGAGTGTTGGCTACATGGTGAGGTGTGTCTGGTGCTGGCGTCGTTTAGAGGTAGTTTCTAGATCTCTGTATTTTTTTTTTTTTTTTTTTTTTTTTTTGTGATACGCGGGCCTCTCACTGTTGTGGCCTCTCCCGTTGCGGAGCACAGGCTCCGGACGCGCAGGCCCAGCAGCCATCGCTCACGGGCCCAGCCGCTCCGCGGCTTGTGGGATCTTCCCGGACCGGGGCACGAATCCGTGTCCCCTACATCGGCAGGCGGACTCTCAACCACTGCGCCACCAGGGAAGCCCTAGATCTCTGTATTTTTTATAGTCCATTTTAGTGTGGCTTGAGACATTGTCTCACTTTGACTTCGGCTGGCAGTTTCTATTTTATGTTTTTCAAGAAGACGCTTGAACTTCTTCAGGAGTATGTGTAGCCAGGTCATGCTGTTTTCTGAAGAACCAGAGAAGGCAGTTACCAGAGACCTGCCTTGTATGGAGAGCTACGCTACAGAAGTACCCGCAGTGAGGTTCAGGGAGACCGCAGTTAGAAATGAACTGTTGGGACCTGATTAATTGTGGTAGGCATCTTCATATCCAGTGCTGAGGTGGGCACCTGAGCCTACATATCAGAGACATTAACGCTTGAAATTAAGTCAGTTCCCCCCATAGCTCCCGGAGTTAGTAATTCTGTCCCTAATCTCTACTTCTGTGTTACTTTTATTGAGATATCCCTGGCTGATATGTTTGGTGATTAATGTTGATGGTAGGCTTTGTGATCTCCCCTCAGAGCCAGTTTTAGGGGTTAGCTTGTGTTTGTCAGTGATGTACAAGTACACTTGTTTCTCCAATGGCTATTGGAGAGCATAATCACTCTTATGATTGCATAATCATAACCATTATTATTTTACCGAGATGGTGAAAATGGGTGAAAATAATTCCTCTGTCAAGTAGATAAAGTAGTTACATAGCATGATATTTTATTTTCTAAAAATAGAGTGTTGTATGTTGAAATCTGTAAAGTGATTTCCACTTTGTATAAATTGAAAATATGGAATTTTAGTGAAATAACAATAGCTAACACTTACTGAGCACTCACTGTATGCCAGGCATTCTTTTAAGCACTTTACACGTATTATTTCGCTTAATTCTTAAGTGAAAATAAATAACCATAGGAGGTAGGTATTAGTTGTCTCCTTGCCATTTTAGAGGTGAGCAAGTTGAGATACTTGAGGCTAAGTCATTTGCTCCAGGTCACACAGCTGGTGAGTGACACAGTTGGTGAGTGACAGCTGGTGAGTTCTGAATGTAAGTCCTCTGGCTCCAAGCCTGTGCTTTGGATCACTATGCTGTGTTCTGTCCCTAGTAAAGATTTTAGCTCATGTGTTGTTAGTTTTTCTTTTCATTTTGCTTCTTTTTGTAATATTTTCTAGATGTGGGCTAGGAGTTTTATAGAGAAGATTTGCTAATTCTAGGACCTTTGGAATCCATGGATTTATCCATCTTCTGTTGCTGTTATTTGGCAAGCAAACACTCTATGCTTGTTTAGATCAGTAGGTGTCAACCAGGAATGATTTTGCCCCCCAGGGGACATTTGCTGATGTCTGGAGACAGACATCTTTAGTTGTCGTAAGTCAGGAGACGTGCTCCTGGCACCTAGTGGTCAGAGGCCAGGATGCTGCTGAAACATTTATGAAGCACAGGACAGCCTTCCGCAACAAAGAATTGTTCAGCCCAAAATGTCAATAGCATCAACTCTGGCCTATAGAATAAGTGACTGATGATCTTGTAATGCCATTCTGATCTCTAACGGGCAAAGTCACATTAGTAATGTAGAAATGATTACTTTTGATGTTTGTTTGATAATTGATTTCCCCAAATGAATGCATGTTTGTATAAGGGACATAAACACCAACCATAACTTAAATATTGAAGTTCCCTTAAAGTAAACTGGGAATTATAGCCCACTGAGGGAGAGCTGAGGAAGTTTAAAGGGAGGCCATGTAATGCCTGAGGATACAATACTCTAAATATTTGTTGGATTACCTTGTGAATTACACAATTAGAATTCATTTTTTGTGTTGTATTAACTTGTCAAATGTATAAACATTTTAAATATCCTGTAATTTTTAAAACCGTGTTTTGGTATATTTTTAATTAAAAATTTCATACTGAGAAAAGTGGAGAATCTTACATTGTACCCCGTGTATGTACCACCCATATTTAACAAATGCTAACAAATACTGAAGTCCATTTTGAGCTCTTTCTCATCCCATCCCTTAGGTGTTTCTACATTGTTTATTATACCAAACATCTCAAAAGTTGAAGGGGCCTGGAACTCTTCCGTTGTCTGTCGTCAGGCCTCACTCACTGCTGCTGCCTTTTGTCTGCCTGTCAGCTTCTCCCCTCATCTTTCACTGCAGTATATAGGCGGTAGAGGGCGGAGCCAGGTTGTCTTTTCAAAGCTGGAAAGGCCAGGCCGAGAGTGGATGCGTAGGCTGGAGGGAGGCGGGAGGACAATAAGTATGGGTTTCCCCCAATGACTGAAAGCAGAGCGTTCCCATGAAACCTTTCATAAGCCGAAGTGGCGTAAAGCGAAGAAGCAGTGACCATAGGACACATCTTGCTAACGGATGCACAGAATAAATTGAGCTAAAGTACGGAAGCTCAGTGACAGTTCAAAGCTATGGTGGCTTGATGCTGAGGTGCTGAGTGTGGTTCCCAGGAAGGAGCTGGGTGGTGCCCCTTGCACCCGCTTTTGCAGCGCACAGTGCGAATTGCCTCTGTACGGGCTGCTGCACAACACGTGCCGGGCACTGTTCTCATTTTCCCCCCTTTTTTGTGAAAATAGATACCTCTTTGGATTTCTTTTGGTTGGGAAAACAGGCGCTAACGTGGGTCTTTCTTAAAAGCGAAGTGGCATAAATTGAGCTTTGGAAGGATGGAGGAGACCTGTACCTTGGGGCCGTTTGGTGAGGTAGAAAGTGGGGAGAGTGAGCGAGGGTGGGAAGAGGCAAGAAGAGCAGTCTCGGAACCAACAGAGATGGTGGTGGGAGGTCTGCAAGCGTGGTCCGCCGGAGCAATGTTGTGACTGTCAGGTCAGAGGATCTTAGGTCTTCTTTGCCCAGGATTGCTGCTCCCTGCATTATGAGTGGTATAGCTCAGGAGAGGCTGCGCTTGAATTCTCAATCTCTATTACTTGGACTGCTTAGTGGTCTGTTCTTAATGGCAATGCCTGCTTATCACCAGTTGTTCACAGGACTTCTACATGATAGGTTCCTTTTTTTTTGACCACACCATGCCGCCTGCGGGATCTTAGTTCCCCGACCAGGGATCAAACCCTCTCCCCGCCCCTTTCCGCCATGGAGGAAGCGCGGAGTCCCAACCACTGCACTGCCCGATATGTTCCTCCTTTACTTAAACACCTCCCATCATGCTCCATTGCTATGGAATAAAGCCCTCACTTCCTGTGGCATTGGAGGGCATTCTTAGCTCCTTTCCCTCTTTCTCTGACACACCTGGAGTGTATCATGTGCTTTTTCTTGTCTTGGTGACTTCTTGTGCATTCTCTCTGATAAACTCCCCTGTGCTCTCCCTATCATCTCTGCACAGTGAACTTGTGTTCTTCTTTTGAGGGCAGCTCATGCCTTTCGGCAGATGGAAGGTATTTCTTGCTATTTTTCATTTGTGCTTTGCCTGTCTTGCTAGAATCTGAGTTTCTTGAAAGCAGTGATGGCATGCTTCCTCTTTGCGTTTAGTGCTGCTAACACAGGGCCTGGCCTCAGGAAATGTTTGCTGAACTGAATTAATAGCCAGTTCGAACTTGCCCTTGAGCCAGTGTTTTGTACTGGTGGGAAAAATCCTACACGGTGTGGACTTTGATTCTCTGAAGTGTCAGTTACAGTATTGTAAGACGGAAGATAGGAGCCTGGGATAGGAAACAGTTTTGCACCTTCTGGTTTTTTTTTTTTTTTTTTTTTTTTTGCGGTACGCGGGCCTCTCACTGTTGTGGCCTCTCCCGTTGCGCAGCACAGACTCCGGACGCGCAGGCACAGCAGCCATGGCTCATGGGCCCAGCCACTCTGCGGCATGTGGTATCTTCCTGAACCGGGACACAAACCCGTGTCCCCTGCATCGGCAGGTGGACTCTCAACCACTGCGCCACCAGGGAAGCCCGGTACACTTTTGTTTTAATTATGCAGTTGGCTCTCTTGCGTTGATTTACATTTTATTGGTAAAGCTCCACTGCTTTGGATTATGATGTGTTTACAAGGCTACACAGATAATCTGGAAGGGAAAATGAAGAAATACAAATGACAGAAAATATTTTATAATAATAAAATTTTCTTGGCAAGCAGCAACCTTTTCTCAAAGTCAGTCTTTTAATATAATTTGCTTGCCTCATAAATATGGATTTTTTGTTTTTTCATATCTTTATTGATTAGTAAGCATATTAAATGACTTGGGAGGAATCTCACTCTCTTCAAGAAATAATTTGGAATTATTGATCCAGAATGCTGACAGTTCTCAAAAATGGGTCAGGAAAATCAAAGTAATAGATGGAAAAACAATCTCAATTTTAGCTCTTGATATAACTTTTCTTAAAGTTAGGGTTCTTTTTTATAATTTAAGTTACTAAAACAGATGGTGGAAGGTCCATCAAGATATTTATTTTATGTATTTAAAGCATTTTACTTTGCTGTATTGAATTCCATTCATTCTGGAATTTAGGAGAATTTACCTCTTTATGAAAGAGATGATTCAAAGTAGAAAATGATTGCTGACCTTCGCTTCCAGTTTTCTTCTCAATAGACTTAGTCTCTCTTCTAATGCTTCTTGCATACTCAGTAATTGTATAAGTTTTAGAGAAAAATTCAAGTCTGGCTGAATATTAAGCACAGTACACTAAATAAAGCTTTTTTCCTTTGCAGAATATTTTACATGTGTGTCCCATAGATTCATCAGAGATTCTAGTTTTGGATAAAGGCAAGTACATTTAAAGACAATACAACATCCCTATCTATGACATTGGCATTCAAATGAGAAGTGAATTTGGTTCAGGACAGTTCTTGAACTGCTTAGCATTTAGGTTATTTTAGGTCAACTCTTTGGGAAATTCAATTAGAGTATTTATTGAATGGTTTTAGTGAGCTGATTGGTTGTCATGTCATGTCATAGATGATATAAAACATGACTCCTATTTATAAAATAGTTGTGTTGGTCAGATAAGGCATCTTACATGATGTATTTAATCCAAGATAATGGGTGAGTAAGAGGCAGATCATTGTCTAGGAAGTAATTTTGGTTTTGAGAGAGGCATTCTTAGGGAAATAGGCCTTGAAGTGTTCATTTAGAGCTGGGCAGGATTGAGGTCCGGAGAGAGGAGAGAAAGGGTATTTGGGTAGAGGGAAGGGCATTGGCAGAGCCTCAGAGGCCTGACGGTTCCTGGGGCCTGTGTGGGAATGGTGGGAAAGTTGGGTTGCAGTCAGCCTGTGGGTGGCCTGGACGTTGGGTAATGAGCGTGGCCGTGAGTTTATGGGCGCCCTCTCTAGAGTGGTGTGTAACTTGCTTCCTCCCTGAAGAAGTGTAACACGCTTGTGCTAGCTGCAGTGTCTTCCCCACAGCTGTGCTGTCCATTGAGGAGAAAGGGGCCTGCTCTGCCATGGCTTCCTTACTCCTCAGGGTATGGCGTGTGAGTTATTTTAATAACGTATCAATCTGCCTTTTCTTTCTTTTGTCACAATGCATTTACTTTCTAACGTGGTCTTGTTTTCAGGGTAATAATTGGGTTTCCACAGGGAAAATAATAATGTGTGAGGCAAATTATTGACTTAAAAAATGAATCTCTAATATTTTTCTAGTAGTTCTTCTTTTGTTTAAATTTTTGTTTCGTTAGTTATGTAAAGAAACTTATGGATAGTAATTTCTGCTCAGGTGGATAGTGGTACTGTTTAGCACAGCTCATTGGTCTTCTGAAACCTTTACAAATGCAGTCTGATTCATTCCAGCCAAGTTAATTATGAGGTACATCATTTTTTTCCCTTAATGGAGACAAATGTAAAAGACAGAGATACAGAAATCATCTTCAGTTTAGATTGAAGAAATTTTAGTTACTACTCTTTGTTCCTGCTATTTGATCACAGTTTATTTTTATTTTTTGAAGTCTGTCTCTAATCAAATAAGATTTAATGTTTTAGAAGTAATAGAGGACCATGACTAAACTAATAAGAAAAGTTAATTTAAGGACAAGAATTGATTTTTAAAAACATAAAAGTACATTTCATGACTTGATTTCAAGATGATCTGGTGGTATCCTTATACTGTCGCAGAAGCAAGTCCACAGTGGGACGAGAATGATGCTTACAAATCCCCACCCTTATTATCTATTACTGAACATGTCTTAGTCCAGGCCAGTCTGCCTACCACCTCTGTGGAACACTGTTGATTTCATTTTTCT
The DNA here is from genome assembly GCF_964341445.2 of Mesoplodon mirus. NCBI lineage: Eukaryota > Metazoa > Chordata > Mammalia > Artiodactyla > Ziphiidae > Mesoplodon > Mesoplodon mirus. Next base: position 60,873 of record NW_028294866.1, on the reverse strand, counting down.
TCCAGTATTTACTTTTGGTCCTGGACCAATTATCTAGCTGTGATGGGATTCTTCAAAAGTATCCTACATTTTGTACTTAGTGAACTAGTGATTGTTCTGTTTGCAGACATTCTTTCTGAGGCTCTACTCTTGCCTCGAAAACCTACATTTGCAGAAAGGGAAATGTATAGGTTCTCCTTTTAAATGTATTTATTTTTATTTATTTTTGTCTGTGTTGGGTCTTCGTTTCTGTGCAAGGGCCTTCTCTAGTTGTGGCGAGCAGGGGCCACTCCTCATCATGGTGCGTGGGCCTCTCACTGCCGTGGCCCCTCTTGTTGCGGAGCACAGGCTCTAGATGTGCATGCTCAGTAGTTGTGGCTCACGGGCCCAGTTGCCCCGTGGCATGTGGGATCCTCCCATTCCAGGTCTCGAACCCGTGTCCCCCCCATCGGCAGGCAGACTCTCAACCACTGCGCCACCAGGGAAGCCCAGGTTTACCTTTTATTAACAAACTTATCCTTCTTTATTTCTTTCCAGTTTTTAAAAACCGTGTCCATTGTGACATTGAGATTCATATTTAAACATAATTTTAAAATTTTATTCTTAAAATTATCATACAGTAAAAGTAACTTTTTTCTTTTATCCTGTTAATTTAACACGTGTAGTTTGTGCAACCATCACTACAATCAGAATACAGAATAATATTATCACCCCCCAGAATTCCCTGATGCTATCCTTTTATAGTTAACTGTCCCCATCCTATAACCTCTGCAACCTCTGACCTTTTCTCCATCCCTATAGTTTTGTCTTTTTGAGAATGTCCTATACATGGAATCATACATGTAAGCTTTTGAGACTGGGTTCTTTTACTCTGTCTTTGAGATTCATCTAAGTTATTGCATGTATTGAAAGTTTATTCCTTTTTATTACTGAGTAGTTTTCCATTGTCACTCATTAAAGGACATTTGCGTTGTTTCCAATTTTTAACATTTAGGAATAGAGCTGCTGTAAACATTTGTGTACAGACTTTTGTGCAAACATAGTTTTCATTTCTCTATCTCTAGGGTAGCTGTCTCTGGGGAGAGGGGATTGCTGGATGGTATAGTGAGTATATTTTTAACTTTATAAGAAACTGTCAACCCTTTTTCCAGAGTGTCTGTACCATTTTATACTCTCCCACTAGCAATGTACGAGAATTCCACCTATTCCACATCACTGACACTATCAGTGATTTTAATTTAGCCATTCTAATAGGTATGTGGTAGTATCTTATCATGGTTTTAATTTGCATTTCTCTGATGACTAATGCCATTGGACATCTTTTCATGTGCTTATTTGCCATCATTAGATCCTCTTGGTGGAGTGCCATTGAAATCTTTTGCTTAGCTTTTAATTGGGTTGTTTTCTTACTGTTGAGTTTTGAGAATTCTTTATATATTTGGATACAAATCCTTTTTCAGGTATGTGATTTGCCGTTGGTTTTTTCTCAGTCTTTAGCTTGGCTTCGTATCCTTCTAACATAATAGTGTCTTCCAAAGAGGAAAAAGGTTTAATTTTGAGAAAGTCCAGTCATAAATTTTTTTCTTTTTTATATTATACTAAGATGGGTAGATTTTAAAATAAGTTTCTGTTCTATAAAAGTGGTGAAAAGTAACTTAGTGATGGGAATGTCCTCATAAAGTTGACTTTGTGGAAGGTGCAAATGTTATTTTCTGGAAAGGTAGTACTAATTAATATACCTCTTAGTCTTGGGAACATCTAGGACTTTTGTTTAACCAAAGAATGCAATTGGTTGAGGTTTGTGAGGGTTTTCACACTTTTTAAAAAAATGATGATCACTAATGTGGTTAAATATGTATACTTTCATAATGCAGAACTATGTAGGAATTAGTCCTTAAGACTCTTCCAGGGTTAAAATAGTGGTATATTACATTCCCATTTGATGCTTTGGGGAGTGCCTGAGTTTGAGTTTCTGCTTCACTGGAACAGCATTAGAACTCTGAGTGTAGGTTCAGATTCAGTGTCATGGCTAAAAGCACGAGCTGCATCAGAATGTCTGCATTTGAATCCTGCCTTTTATTTACAGTGTAACTGTGGGTGAGTAACTTAACTTGTCTGTGCTTCAGTTTCCTTGTCTGTTAGTGGGAATGATAATAATAACATCCACCTTGTAAGGTCATTATGAGGACTCAAGCAGATTACATAATATAGTCATTTCAACGGCCTCTGGCCCGCAGGAAGCATTCAGCAAATGGCTCTTGTTATTATTCTTATTATTATTGCTGAAATAGCTTTATGATAAAATTGTTTAAACAAATGTTTTGGAATATTTTCAAGAGTCAGAATAACCACATATCACACTAAGTCATTTCTCTCCCATGCCCACTTTTTTCTCTTGGCACTTGTTATTATTAATCAATACCTGTGACCAGTGTTTTTAATAATCATGTATATATATACACTGTTTTACAAGCCAGCTATCAGTTCATTCCATTTTTCACATCCTGTGAGGTACTAATCAGATATACACATATACATCAGTTCGCTTCAGCTGCCTGAAATATCAACCTAAATTGGCTTAAGCTGGAAAGAAATTTGAGTTAGGCTCACCTAACTGCAAAGTCAGGCACAGCTAGCTGGATTCAGGGCTCAAGTAAAGTCATCAGGACTCAGGTTCTCCCCACGAGTCAACTCTGCCTTTTCCTGTATGGACTTCAGTTGTCGGAACTGTATGTTAGAAACTTGGCTGTAGCATATTCACCGCCTGTAGCCTGTCACCGTTTAGATTCAGCCGGAAAGAGCGCCTGTCTCTTTCCCAGAAGCCTCAGCAAAAGTCTCATGATGTCTCATTGGCTCTTATGGGGTCACATGTCTGACCTGGAGCCAATCGCTGTTTGAGGCTGTGAGACTGGGATTGGCCAGTTCTGGTCACGTGTCACCCGTGGCTCTTTGGCGGAGTCGAGCCCACCGGAGCCACGCTGACTGAGAGGCGGGGAGAGGTACCTACTCTGAGGGAATTTGTGGGCTTTTATTACCAGAAAAAGGGCTGGACGCTGGCTGGTCAAACGACTAATGTGCTGTTAGGCTCTTTTTGTAGATCGGCAACGGATCACAGGGGTTAATGGATTTGAATTAGACCGGATTTGAATTAGAACCTTGGTTACTGATTCCAGCTTTTATGTCTCCAGGAATGCCGTTCCCCACGGGGGCAGGAGTTTGCAGAAAGTTAGTGTTGTGTATTCTTTTGGTGAAAGTCGGATAATTTTTAACAGGAAGAGAAAGAGTCAAGGCAAATAGGGGTGGCCTTCTCAATGGGTGGACGTGGTGCTTCTTCCCACACTGGTGGGTTTAAGCGACTCAGCGCCCTTCTCCGGGCCTTTCTGTCCCCGTGGCAGAGGCTGTACAAGACCCAGCTTGGTCAGTGTCTGTCCGCTACATGGCAGGGTTGCATGCTGTAGACACGGGTGTATCCGTGTATCCCGGCCAAGAGTGTTGGCTACATGGTGAGGTGTGTCTGGTGCTGGCGTCGTTTAGAGGTAGTTTCTAGATCTCTGTATTTTTTTTTTTTTTTTTTTTTTTTTTTTGTGATACGCGGGCCTCTCACTGTTGTGGCCTCTCCCGTTGCGGAGCACAGGCTCCGGACGCGCAGGCCCAGCAGCCATCGCTCACGGGCCCAGCCGCTCCGCGGCTTGTGGGATCTTCCCGGACCGGGGCACGAATCCGTGTCCCCTACATCGGCAGGCGGACTCTCAACCACTGCGCCACCAGGGAAGCCCTAGATCTCTGTATTTTTTATAGTCCATTTTAGTGTGGCTTGAGACATTGTCTCACTTTGACTTCGGCTGGCAGTTTCTATTTTATGTTTTTCAAGAAGACGCTTGAACTTCTTCAGGAGTATGTGTAGCCAGGTCATGCTGTTTTCTGAAGAACCAGAGAAGGCAGTTACCAGAGACCTGCCTTGTATGGAGAGCTACGCTACAGAAGTACCCGCAGTGAGGTTCAGGGAGACCGCAGTTAGAAATGAACTGTTGGGACCTGATTAATTGTGGTAGGCATCTTCATATCCAGTGCTGAGGTGGGCACCTGAGCCTACATATCAGAGACATTAACGCTTGAAATTAAGTCAGTTCCCCCCATAGCTCCCGGAGTTAGTAATTCTGTCCCTAATCTCTACTTCTGTGTTACTTTTATTGAGATATCCCTGGCTGATATGTTTGGTGATTAATGTTGATGGTAGGCTTTGTGATCTCCCCTCAGAGCCAGTTTTAGGGGTTAGCTTGTGTTTGTCAGTGATGTACAAGTACACTTGTTTCTCCAATGGCTATTGGAGAGCATAATCACTCTTATGATTGCATAATCATAACCATTATTATTTTACCGAGATGGTGAAAATGGGTGAAAATAATTCCTCTGTCAAGTAGATAAAGTAGTTACATAGCATGATATTTTATTTTCTAAAAATAGAGTGTTGTATGTTGAAATCTGTAAAGTGATTTCCACTTTGTATAAATTGAAAATATGGAATTTTAGTGAAATAACAATAGCTAACACTTACTGAGCACTCACTGTATGCCAGGCATTCTTTTAAGCACTTTACACGTATTATTTCGCTTAATTCTTAAGTGAAAATAAATAACCATAGGAGGTAGGTATTAGTTGTCTCCTTGCCATTTTAGAGGTGAGCAAGTTGAGATACTTGAGGCTAAGTCATTTGCTCCAGGTCACACAGCTGGTGAGTGACACAGTTGGTGAGTGACAGCTGGTGAGTTCTGAATGTAAGTCCTCTGGCTCCAAGCCTGTGCTTTGGATCACTATGCTGTGTTCTGTCCCTAGTAAAGATTTTAGCTCATGTGTTGTTAGTTTTTCTTTTCATTTTGCTTCTTTTTGTAATATTTTCTAGATGTGGGCTAGGAGTTTTATAGAGAAGATTTGCTAATTCTAGGACCTTTGGAATCCATGGATTTATCCATCTTCTGTTGCTGTTATTTGGCAAGCAAACACTCTATGCTTGTTTAGATCAGTAGGTGTCAACCAGGAATGATTTTGCCCCCCAGGGGACATTTGCTGATGTCTGGAGACAGACATCTTTAGTTGTCGTAAGTCAGGAGACGTGCTCCTGGCACCTAGTGGTCAGAGGCCAGGATGCTGCTGAAACATTTATGAAGCACAGGACAGCCTTCCGCAACAAAGAATTGTTCAGCCCAAAATGTCAATAGCATCAACTCTGGCCTATAGAATAAGTGACTGATGATCTTGTAATGCCATTCTGATCTCTAACGGGCAAAGTCACATTAGTAATGTAGAAATGATTACTTTTGATGTTTGTTTGATAATTGATTTCCCCAAATGAATGCATGTTTGTATAAGGGACATAAACACCAACCATAACTTAAATATTGAAGTTCCCTTAAAGTAAACTGGGAATTATAGCCCACTGAGGGAGAGCTGAGGAAGTTTAAAGGGAGGCCATGTAATGCCTGAGGATACAATACTCTAAATATTTGTTGGATTACCTTGTGAATTACACAATTAGAATTCATTTTTTGTGTTGTATTAACTTGTCAAATGTATAAACATTTTAAATATCCTGTAATTTTTAAAACCGTGTTTTGGTATATTTTTAATTAAAAATTTCATACTGAGAAAAGTGGAGAATCTTACATTGTACCCCGTGTATGTACCACCCATATTTAACAAATGCTAACAAATACTGAAGTCCATTTTGAGCTCTTTCTCATCCCATCCCTTAGGTGTTTCTACATTGTTTATTATACCAAACATCTCAAAAGTTGAAGGGGCCTGGAACTCTTCCGTTGTCTGTCGTCAGGCCTCACTCACTGCTGCTGCCTTTTGTCTGCCTGTCAGCTTCTCCCCTCATCTTTCACTGCAGTATATAGGCGGTAGAGGGCGGAGCCAGGTTGTCTTTTCAAAGCTGGAAAGGCCAGGCCGAGAGTGGATGCGTAGGCTGGAGGGAGGCGGGAGGACAATAAGTATGGGTTTCCCCCAATGACTGAAAGCAGAGCGTTCCCATGAAACCTTTCATAAGCCGAAGTGGCGTAAAGCGAAGAAGCAGTGACCATAGGACACATCTTGCTAACGGATGCACAGAATAAATTGAGCTAAAGTACGGAAGCTCAGTGACAGTTCAAAGCTATGGTGGCTTGATGCTGAGGTGCTGAGTGTGGTTCCCAGGAAGGAGCTGGGTGGTGCCCCTTGCACCCGCTTTTGCAGCGCACAGTGCGAATTGCCTCTGTACGGGCTGCTGCACAACACGTGCCGGGCACTGTTCTCATTTTCCCCCCTTTTTTGTGAAAATAGATACCTCTTTGGATTTCTTTTGGTTGGGAAAACAGGCGCTAACGTGGGTCTTTCTTAAAAGCGAAGTGGCATAAATTGAGCTTTGGAAGGATGGAGGAGACCTGTACCTTGGGGCCGTTTGGTGAGGTAGAAAGTGGGGAGAGTGAGCGAGGGTGGGAAGAGGCAAGAAGAGCAGTCTCGGAACCAACAGAGATGGTGGTGGGAGGTCTGCAAGCGTGGTCCGCCGGAGCAATGTTGTGACTGTCAGGTCAGAGGATCTTAGGTCTTCTTTGCCCAGGATTGCTGCTCCCTGCATTATGAGTGGTATAGCTCAGGAGAGGCTGCGCTTGAATTCTCAATCTCTATTACTTGGACTGCTTAGTGGTCTGTTCTTAATGGCAATGCCTGCTTATCACCAGTTGTTCACAGGACTTCTACATGATAGGTTCCTTTTTTTTTTTTTTTTTTTTTGACCACACCATGCCGCCTGCGGGATCTTAGTTCCCCGACTAGGGATCAAACCCTCTCCCCGCCCCTTTCCGCAGTGGAGGAAGCGCGGAGTCCCAACCACTGCACTGCCCGATAGGTTCCTCCTGTATTTAAACACCTCCCATCATGCTCCATTGCTATGGAATAAAGCCCTCACTTCCTGTGGCACTGGAGGGCATTCTTAGCTCCTTTCCCTCTTTCTCTGACACACCTGGAGTGTATCATGTGCTTTTTCTTGTCTTGGTGACTTCTTGTGCATTCTCTCTGATAAACTCCCCTGTGCTCTCCCTATCATCTCTGCACAGTGAACTTGTGTTCTTCTTTTGAGGGCAGCTCATGCCTTTCGGAAGATGGAAGGTATTTCTTGCTATTTTTCATTTGTGCTTTGCCTGTCTTGCTAGAGTCTGAGTTTCTTGAAAGCAGTGATGGCATGCTTCCTCTTTGCGTTTAGTGCTGCTAACACAGGGCCTGGCCTCAGGAAATGTTTGCTGAACTGAATTAATAGCCAGTTCGAACTTGCCCTTGAGCCAGTGTTTTGTACTGGTGGGAAAAATCCTACACGGTGTGGACTTTGATTCTCTGAAGTGTCAGTTACAGTATTGTAAGACGGAAGATAGGAGTCTGGGATAGGAAACAGTTTTGCACCTTCTGGTTTTTTTTTTTTTTTTTTTTTTTTTGCGGTACGCGGGCCTCTCACTGTTGTGGCCTCTCCCGTTGCGCAGCACAGACTCCGGACGCGCAGGCACAGCAGCCATGGCTCATGGGCCCAGCCACTCTGCGGCATGTGGTATCTTCCTGAACCGGGACACAAACCCGTGTCCCCTGCATCGGCAGGCGGACTCTCAACCACTGCGCCACCAGGGAAGCCCATTTTTTATTTTTTTGCGGTACGCGGGCCTCTCACTGTTGTCGCCTCTCCTGTTGTGGAGCACAGGCGCCGGACGCGCAGGCTCAATGGCCATGGCTCACGGGCCCAGCCGCTCCACGGCATGTGGGATCTTCCCGGACTGGGGCACGAACCCGTGTCCCCTGCGTCGGCAGGCAGACTCTCAACCACTGCGCCACCAGGGAAGCCCGGTACACTTTTGTTTTAATTATGCAGTTGGCTCTCTTGTGTTGATTTACATTTTATTGGTAAAGCTCCACTGCTTTGGATTATGATGTGTTTACAAGGCTACACAGATAATCTGGAAGGGAAAATGAAGAAATACAAATGACAGAAAATATTTTATAATAATAAAATTTTCTTGGCAAGCAGCAACCTTTTCTCAAAGTCAGTCTTTTAATATAATTTGCTTGCCTCATAAATATGGATTTTTTGTTTTTTCATATCTTTATTGATTAGTAAGCATATTAAATGACTTGGGAGGAATCTCACTCTCTTCAAGAAATAATTTGGAATTATTGATCCAGAATGCTGACAGTTCTCAAAAATGGGTCAGGAAAATCAAAGTAATAGATGGAAAAACAATCTCAATTTTAGCTCTTGATATAACTTTTCTTAAAGTTAGGGTTCTTTTTTATAATTTAAGTTACTAAAACAGATGGTGGAAGGTCCATCAAGATATTTATTTTATGTATTTAAAGCATTTTACTTTGCTGTATTGAATTCCATTCATTCTGGAATTTAGGAGAATTTACCTCTTTATGAAAGAGATGATTCAAAGTAGAAAATGATTGCTGACCTTCGCTTCCAGTTTTCTTCTCAATAGACTTAGTCTCTCTTCTAATGCTTCTTGCATACTCAGTAATTGTATAAGTTTTAGAGAAAAATTCAAGTCTGGCTGAATATTAAGCACAGTACACTAAATAAAGCTTTTTTCCTTTGCAGAATATTTTACATGTGTGTCCCATAGATTCATCAGAGATTCTAGTTTTGGATAAAGGCAAGTACATTTAAAGACAATACAACATCCCTGTCTATGACATTGGCATTCAAATGAGAAGTGAATTTGGTTCAGGACAGTTCTTGAACTGCTTAGCATTTAGGTTATTTTAGGTCAACTCTTTGGGAAATTCAATTAGAGTATTTATTGAATGGTTTTAGTGAGCTGATTGGTTGTCATGTCATGTCATAGATGATATAAAACATGACTCCTATTTATAAAATAGTTGTGTTGGTCAGATAAGGCATCTTACATGATGTATTTAATCCAAGATAATGGATGAGTAAGAGGCAGATCATTGTCTAGGAAGTAATTTTGGTTTTGAGAGAGGCATTCTTAGGGAAATAGGCCTTGAAGTGTTCATTTAGAGCTGGGCAGGATTGAGGTCCGGAGAGAGGAGGGAAAGGATATTTGGGTAGAGGGAAGGGCATTGGCAGAGCCTCAGAGGCCTGACGGTTCCTGGGGCCTGTGTGGGAATGGTGGGAAAGTTGGGTTGCAGTCAGCCTGTGGGTGGCCTGGACGTTGGGTAATGAGCGTGGCCGTCAGTTTATGGGCGCCCTCTCTAGAGTGGTGTGTAACTTGCTTCCTCCCTGAGGAAGTGTGACAGGCTTGTGCTAGCTGCAGTGTCTTCCCCACAGCTGTGCTGTCCATTGAGGAGAAGGGGGCCTGCTCTGCCATGGCTTCCTTACTCCTCAGGGTATGGCGTGTGAGTTATTTTAATAACGTATCAATCTGCCTTTTCTTTCTTTTGTCACAATGCATTTACTTTCTAACGTGGTCTTGTTTTCAGGGTAATAATTGGGTTTCCACGGGGAAAATAATAATGTGTGAGGCAAATTATTGACTTAAAAAATGAATCTCTAATATTTTTCTAGTAGTTCTTCTTTTGTTTAAATTTTTGTTTCGTTAGTTATGTAAAGAAACTTATGGATAGTAATTTCTGCTCAGGTGGATAGTGGTACTGTTTAGCACAGCTCATTGGTCTTCTGAAACCTTTACAAATGCAGTCTGATTCATTCCAGCCAAGTTAATTATGAGGTACATCATTTTTTTCCCTTAATGGAGACAAATGTAAAAGACAGAGATACAGAAATCATCTTCAGTTTAGATTGAAGAAATTTTAGTTACTACTCTTTGTTCCTGCTATTTGATCACAGTTTATTTTTATTTTTTGAAGTCTGTCTCTAATCAAATAAGATTTAATGTTTTAGAAGTAATAGAGGACCATGACTAAACTAATAAGAAAAGTTAATTTAAGGACAAGAATGGATTTTTAAAAACATAAAAGTACATTTCATGACTTGATTTCAAGATGATCTGGTGGTATCCTTATACTGTCGCAGAAGGAAGTCCACAGTGGGACGAGAATGATGCTTACAAATCAGCACCCTTATTATCTATTACTGAACATGTCTTAGTCCAGGCCAGTCTGCCTACCACCTCTGTGGAACACTGTTGATTTCATTTTTCTTCCAGTATTTACTTTTGGTCCTGGACCAATTATCTAGCTGTGATGGGATTCTTCAAAAGTATCCTACATTTTGTACTTAGTGAACTAGTGATTGTTCTGTTTGCAGACATTCTTTCTGAGGCTCTACTCTTGCCTCGAAAACCTACATTTGCAGAAAGGGAAATGTATAGGTTCTCCTTTTAAATGTATTTATTTTTATTTATTTTTTATTTATTTTTGTCTGTGTTGGGTCTTCGTTTCTGTGCAAGGGCCTTCTCTAGTTGTGGCGAGCGGGGGCCACTCCTCATCATGGTGCGTGGGCCTCTCACTGCCGTGGCCCTTCTTGTTGCGGAGCACAGGCTCTAGATGCGCATGCTCAGTAGTTGTGGCTCACGGGCCCAGTTGCCCCGTGGCATGTGGGATCCTCCCATTCCAGGTCTCGAACCCGTGTCCCCCCCATCGGCAGGCAGACTCTCAACCACTGCGCCACCAGGGAAGCCCAGGTTTACCTTTTATTAACAAACTTATCCTTCTTTATTTCTTTCCAGTTTTTAAAAACCGTGTCCATTGTGAAAAAAAAAAAAAAAAAAAAAAAAAAAAAAAAACCGTGTCCATTGTGACATTGAGATTCATATTTAAACATAATTTTAAAATTTTATTCTTAAAATTATCATACAGTAAAAGTAACTTTTTTCTTTTATCCTGTTAATTTAACACGTGTAGTTTGTGCAACCATCACTACAATCAGAATACAGAATAATATTATCACCCCCCAGAATTCCCTGATGCTATCCTTTTATAGTTAACTGTCCCCATCCTATAACCTCTGCAACCTCTGACCTTTTCTCCATCCCTATAGTTTTGTCTTTTTGAGAATGTCCTATACATGGAATCATACATGTAAGCTTTTGAGACTGGGTTCTTTTACTCTGTCTTTGAGATTCATCTAAGTTATTGCATGTATTGAAAGTTTATTCCTTTTTATTACTGAGTAGTTTTCCATTGTCACTCATTAAAGGACATTTGCGTTGTTTCCAATTTTTAACATTTAGGAATAGAGCTGCTGTAAACATTTGTGTACAGACTTTTGTGCAAACATAGTTTTCATTTCTCTATCTCTAGGGTAGCTGTCTCTGGGGAGAGGGGATTGCTGGATGGTATAGTGAGTATATTTTTAACTTTATAAGAAACTGTCAACCCTTTTTCCAGAGTGTCTGTACCATTTTATACTCTCCCACTAGCAATGTACGAGAATTCCACCTATTCCACATCACTGACACTATCAGTGATTTTAATTTAGCCATTCTAATAGGTATGTGGTAGTATCTTATCATGGTTTTAATTTGCATTTCTCTGATGACTAATGCCATTGGACATCTTTTCATGTGCTTATTTGCCATCATTAGATCCTCTTGGTGGTGTGCCATTGAAATCTTTTGCCTAGCTTTTAATTGGGTTGTTTTCTTACTGTTGAGTTTTGAGAATTCTTTATATATTTGGATACAAATCCTTTTTCAGGTATGTGATTTGCCGTTGGTTTTTTCTCAGTCTTTAGCTTGGCTTCGTATCCTTCTAACATAATAGTGTCTTCCAAAGAGGAAAAAGGTTTAATTTTGAGAAAGTCCAGTCATAAATTTTTTTCTTTTTTATATTATACTAAGATGGGTAGATTTTAAAATAAGTTTCTGTTCTATAAAAGTGGTGAAAAGTAACTTAGTGATGGGAATGTCCTCATAAAGTTGACTTTGTGGAAGGTGCAAATGTTATTTTCTGGAAAGGTAGTACTAATTAATATACCTCTTAGTCTTGGGAACATCTAGGACTTTTGTTTAACCAAAGGATGCAATTGGTTGAGGTTTGTGAGGGTTTTCACACTTTTTAAAAAAATGATGATCACTAATGTGGTTAAATATGTATACTTTCGTAATGCAGAACTATGTAGGAATTAGTCCTTAAGACTCTTCCAGGGTTAAAATAGTGGTATATTACATTCCCATTTGATGCTTTGGGGAGTGCCTGAGTTTGAGTTTCTGCTTCACTGGAACAGCATTAGAACTCTGAGTGTAGGTTCAGATTCAGTGTCATGGCTAAAAGCACGAGCTGCATCAGAATGTCTGCATTTGAATCCTGCCTTTTATTTACAGTGTAACTGTGGGTGAGTAACTTAACTTGTCTGTGCTTCAGTTTCCTTATCTGTTAGTGGGAATGATAATAATAACATCCACCTTGTAAGGTCATTATGAGGACTCAAGCAGATTACATAATATAGTCATTTCAACGGCCTCTGGCCCGCAGGAAGCATTCAGCAAATGGCTCTCGTTATTATTCTTATTATTATTGCTGAAATAGCTTTATGATAAAATTGTTTAAACAAATGTTTTGGAATATTTTCAAGAGTCAGAATAACCACATATCACACTAAGTCATTTCTCTCCCATGCCCACTTTTTTCTCTTGGCACTTGTTATTATTAATCAATACCTGTGACCAGTGTTTTTAATAATCATGTATATATATACACTGTTTTACAAGCCAGCTATCAGTTCATTCCATTTTTCACATCCTGTGAGGTACTAATCAGATATACACATATACATCAGTTCGCTTCAGCTGCCTGAAATATCAACCTAAATTGGCTTAAGCTGGAAAGAAATTTGAGTTAGGCTCACCTAACTGCAAAGTCAGGCACAGCTAGCTGGATTCAGGGCTCAAGTAAAGTCATCAGGACTCAGGTTCTCCCCACGAGTCAACTCTGCCTTTTCCTGTATGGACTTCAGTTGTCGGAACTGTATGTTAGAAACTTGGCTGTAGCATATTCACCCCCTGTAGCCTGTCAGCGTTTAGATTCAGCCGGAAAGAGCGCCTGTCTCTTTCCCAGAAGCCTCAGCAAACGTCTCATGATGTCTCATTGGCTCTTATGGGGTCACATGTCTGACCTGGAGCCAATCGCTGTTTGAGGCTGTGAGACTGGGATTGGCCAGTTCTGGTCACGTGTCACCCGTGGCTCTTTGGCGGAGTCGAGCCCACCAGAGCCACGCTGACTGAGAGGCGGGGAGAGGTACCTACTCTGAGGGAATTTGTGGGCTTTTATTACCAGAAAAAGGGCTGGATGCTGGCTGGTCAAACGACTAATGTGCTGTTAGGCTCTTTTTGTAGATCGGCAACGGATCACAGGGGTTAATGGATTTGAATTAGACCGGATTTGAATTAGAACCTTGGTTACTGATTCCAGCTTTTTTGTCTCCAGGAATGCCGTTCCCCACGGGGGCAGGAGTTTGCAGAAAGTTAGTGTTGTGTATTCTTTTGGTGAAAGTCGGATAATGTTTAACAGGAAGAGAAAGAGTCAAGGCAAATAGGGGTGGCCTTCTCAATGGGTGGACGTGGTGCTTCTTCCCACACTGGTGGGTTTAAGCGACTCAGCGCCCTTCTCCGGGCCTTTCTGTCCCCGTGGCAGAGGCTGTACAAGACCCAGCTTGGTCAGTGTCTGTCCGCTACATGGCAGGGTTGCATGCTGTAGACACGGGTGTATCCGTGTATCCCGGCCAAGAGTGTTGGCTACATGGTGAGGTGTGTCTGGTGCTGGCGTCGTTTAGAGGTAGTTTCTAGATCTCTGTATTTTTTTTTTTTTTTTTTTTTTTTTTTGTGATACGCGGGCCTCTCACTGTTGTGGCCTCTCCCGTTGCGGAGCACAGGCTCCGGACGCGCAGGCCCAGCAGCCATCGCTCACGGGCCCAGCCGCTCCGCGGCTTGTGGGATCTTCCCGGACCGGGGCACGAATCCGTGTCCCCTACATCGGCAGGCGGACTCTCAACCACTGCGCCACCAGGGAAGCCCTAGATCTCTGTATTTTTTATAGTCCATTTTAGTGTGGCTTGAGACATTGTCTCACTTTGACTTCGGCTGGCAGTTTCTATTTTATGTTTTTCAAGAAGACGCTTGAACTTCTTCAGGAGTATGTGTAGCCAGGTCATGCTGTTTTCTGAAGAACCAGAGAAGGCAGTTACCAGAGACCTGCCTTGTATGGAGAGCTACGCTACAGAAGTACCCGCAGTGAGGTTCAGGGAGACCGCAGTTAGAAATGAACTGTTGGGACCTGATTAATTGTGGTAGGCATCTTCATATCCAGTGCTGAGGTGGGCACCTGAGCCTACATATCAGAGACATTAACGCTTGAAATTAAGTCAGTTCCCCCCATAGCTCCCGGAGTTAGTAATTCTGTCCCTAATCTCTACTTCTGTGTTACTTTTATTGAGATATCCCTGGCTGATATGTTTGGTGATTAATGTTGATGGTAGGCTTTGTGATCTCCCCTCAGAGCCAGTTTTAGGGGTTAGCTTGTGTTTGTCAGTGATGTACAAGTACACTTGTTTCTCCAATGGCTATTGGAGAGCATAATCACTCTTATGATTGCATAATCATAACCATTATTATTTTACCGAGATGGTGAAAATGGGTGAAAATAATTCCTCTGTCAAGTAGATAAAGTAGTTACATAGCATGATATTTTATTTTCTAAAACTAGAGTGTTGTATGTTGAAATCTGTAAAGTGATTTCCACTTTGTATAAATTGAAAATATGGAATTTTAGTGAAATAACAATAGCTAACACTTACTGAGCACTCACTGTATGCCAGGCATTCTTTTAAGCACTTTACACGTATTATTTCGCTTAATTCTTAAGTGAAAATAAATAACCATAGGAGGTAGGTATTAGTTGTCTCCTTGCCATTTTAGAGGTGAGCAAGTTGAGATACTTGAGGCTAAGTCATTTGCTCCAGGTCACACAGCTGGTGAGTGACACAGTTGGTGAGTGACAGCTGGTGAGTTCTGAATGTAAGTCCTCTGGCTCCAAGCCTGTGCTTTGGATCACTATGCTGTGTTCTGTCCCTAGTAAAGATTTTAGCTCATGTGTTGTTAGTTTTTCTTTTCATTTTGCTTCTTTTTGTAATATTTTCTAGATGTGGGCTAGGAGTTTTATAGAGAAGATTTGCTAATTCTAGGACCTTTGGAATCCATGGATTTATCCATCTTCTGTTGCTGTTATTTGGCAAGCAAACACTCTATGCTTGTTTAGATCAGTAGGTGTCAACCAGGAATGATTTTGCCCCCCAGGGGACATTTGCTGATGTCTGGAGACAGACATCTTTAGTTGTCGTAAGTCAGGAGACGTGCTCCTGGCACCTAGTGGTCAGAGGCCAGGATGCTGCTGAAACATTTATGAAGCACAGGACAGCCTTCCGCAACAAAGAATTGTTCAGCCCAAAATGTCAATAGCATCAACTCTGGCCTATAGAATAAGTGACTGATGATCTTGTAATGCCATTCTGATCTCTAACGGGCAAAGTCACATTAGTAATGTAGAAATGATTACTTTTGATGTTTGTTTGATAATTGATTTCCCCAAATGAATGCATGTTTGTATAAGGGACATAAACACCAACCATAACTTAAATATTGAAGTTCCCTTAAAGTAAACTGGGAATTATAGCCCACTGAGGGAGAGCTGAGGAAGTTTAAAGGGAGGCCATGTAATGCCTGAGGATACAATACTCTAAATATTTGTTGGATTACCTTGTGAATTACACAATTAGAATTCATTTTTTGTGTTGTATTAACTTGTCAAATGTATAAACATTTTAAATATCCTGTAATTTTTAAAACCGTGTTTTGGTATATTTTTAATTAAAAATTTCATACTGAGAAAAGTGGAGAATCTTACATTGTACCCCGTGTATGTACCACCCATATTTAACAAATGCTAACAAATACTGAAGTCCATTTTGAGCTCTTTCTCATCCCATCCCTTAGGTGTTTCTACATTGTTTATTATACCAAACATCTCAAAAGTTGAAGGGGCCTGGAACTCTTCCGTTGTCTGTCGTCAGGCCTCACTCACTGCTGCTGCCTTTTGTCTGCCTGTCAGCTTCTCCCCTCATCTTTCACTGCAGTATATAGGCGGTAGAGGGCGGAGCCAGGTTGTCTTTTCAAAGCTGGAAAGGCCAGGCCGAGAGTGGATGCGTAGGCTGGAGGGAGGCGGGAGGACAATAAGTATGGGTTTCCCCCAATGACTGAAAGCAGAGCGTTCCCATGAAACCTTTCATAAGCCGAAGTGGCGTAAAGCGAAGAAGCAGTGACCATAGGACACATCTTGCTAACGGATGCACAGAATAAATTGAGCTAAAGTACGGAAGCTCAGTGACAGTTCAAAGCTATGGTGGCTTGATGCTGAGGTGCTGAGTGTGGTTCCCAGGAAGGAGCTGGGTGGTGCCCCTTGCACCCGCTTTTGCAGCGCACAGTGCGAATTGCCTCTGTACGGGCTGCTGCACAACACGTGCCGGGCACTGTTCTCATTTTCCCCCCTTTTTTGTGAAAATAGATACCTCTTTGGATTTCTTTTGGTTGGGAAAACAGGCGCTAACGTGGGTCTTTCGTAAAAGCGAAGTGGCATAAATTGAGCTTTGGAAGGATGGAGGAGACCTGTACCTTGGGGCCGTTTGGTGAGGTAGAAAGTGGGGAGAGTGAGCGAGGGTGGGAAGAGGCAAGAAGAGCAGTCTCGGAACCAACAGAGATGGTGGTGGGAGGTCTGCAAGCGTGGTCCGCCGGAGCAATGTTGTGACTGTCAGGTCAGAGGATCTTAGGTCTTCTTTGCCCAGGATTGCTGCTCCCTGCATTATGAGTGGTATAGCTCAGGAGAGGCTGCGCTTGAATTCTCAATCTCTATTACTTGGACTGCTTAGTGGTCTGTTCTTAATGGCAATGCCTGCTTATCACCAGTTGTTCACAGGACTTCTACATGATAGGTTCCTTCTTTTTTTTTTTTTTTTTTTTTTGACCACACCATGCCGCCTGCGGGATCTTAGTTCCCCGACTAGGGATCAAACCCTCTCCCCGCCCCTTTCCGCAGTGGAGGAAGCGCGGAGTCCCAACCACTGCACTGCCCGATAGGTTCCTCCTGTATTTAAACACCTCCCATCATGCTCCATTGCTATGGAATAAAGCCCTCACTTCCTGTGGCACTGGAGGGCATTCTTAGCTCCTTTCCCTCTTTCTCTGACACACCTGGAGTGTATCATGTGCTTTTTCTTGTCTTGGTGACTTCTTGTGCATTCTCTCTGATAAACTCCCCTGTGCTCTCCCTATCATCTCTGCACAGTGAACTTGTGTTCTTCTTTTGAGGGCAGCTCATGCCTTTCGGCAGATGGAAGGTATTTCTTGCTATTTTTCATTTGTGCTTTGCCTGTCTTGCTAGAGTCTGAGTTTTTTGAAAGCAGTGATGGCATGCTTCCTCTTTGCGTTTAGTGCTGCTAACACAGGGCCTGGCCTCAGGAAATGTTTGCTGAACTGAATTAATAGCCAGTTCGAACTTGCCCTTGAGCCAGTGTTTTGTACTGGTGGGAAAAATCCTACACGGTGTGGACTTTGATTCTCTGAAGTGTCAGTTACAGTATTGTAAGACGGAAGATAGGAGTCTGGGATAGGAAACAGTTTTGCACCTTCTGGTTTTTTTTTTTTTTTTTTTTTTTTGCGGTACGCGGGCCTCTCACTGTTGTGGCCTCTCCCGTTGCGCAGCACAGACTCCGGACGCGCAGGCACAGCAGCCATGGCTCATGGGCCCAGCCACTCTGCGGCATGTGGTATCTTCCTGAACCGGGACACAAACCCGTGTCCCCTGCATCGGCAGGTGGACTCTCAACCACTGCGCCACCAGGGAAGCCCATTTTTTATTTTTTTGCGGTACGCGGGCCTCTCACTGTTGTCGCCTCTCCTGTTGTGGAGCACAGGCGCCGGACGCGCAGGCTCAATGGCCATGGCTCACGGGCCCAGCCGCTCCACGGCATGTGGGATCTTCCCGGACTGGGGCACGAACCCGTGTCCCCTGCGTCGGCAGGCAGACTCTCAACCACTGCGCCACCAGGGAAGCCCGGTACACTTTTGTTTTAATTATGCAGTTGGCTCTCTTGTGTTGATTTACATTTTATTGGTAAAGCTCCACTGCTTTGGATTATGATGTGTTTACAAGGCTACACAGATAATCTGGAAGGGAAAATGAAGAAATACAAATGACAGAAAATATTTTATAATAATAAAATTTTCTTGGCAAGCAGCAACCTTTTCTCAAAGTCAGTCTTTTAATATAATTTGCTTGCCTCATAAATATGGATTTTTTGTTTTTTCATATCTTTATTGATTAGTAAGCATATTAAATGACTTGGGAGGAATCTCACTCTCTTCAAGAAATAATTTGGAATTATTGATCCAGAATGCTGACAGTTCTCAAAAATGGGTCAGGAAAATCAAAGTAATAGATGGAAAAACAATCTCAATTTTAGCTCTTGATATAACTTTTCTTAAAGTTAGGGTTCTTTTTTATAATTTAAGTTACTAAAACAGATGGTGGAAGGTCCATCAAGATATTTATTTTATGTATTTAAAGCATTTTACTTTGCTGTATTGAATTCCATTCATTCTGGAATTTAGGAGAATTTACCTCTTTATGAAAGAGATGATTCAAAGTAGAAAATGATTGCTGACCTTCGCTTCCAGTTTTCTTCTCAATAGACTTAGTCTCTCTTCTAATGCTTCTTGCATACTCAGTAATTGTATAAGTTTTAGAGAAAAATTCAAGTCTGGCTGAATATTAAGCACAGTACACTAAATAAAGCTTTTTTCCTTTGCAGAATATTTTACATGTGTGTCCCATAGATTCATCAGAGATTCTAGTTTTGGATAAAGGCAAGTACATTTAAAGACAATACAACATCCCTGTCTATGACATTGGCATTCAAATGAGAAGTGAATTTGGTTCAGGACAGTTCTTGAACTGCTTAGCATTTAGGTTATTTTAGGTCAACTCTTTGGGAAATTCAATTAGAGTATTTATTGAATGGTTTTAGTGAGCTGATTGGTTGTCATGTCATGTCATAGATGATATAAAACATGACTCCTATTTATAAAATAGTTGTGTTGGTCAGATAAGGCATCTTACATGATGTATTTAATCCAAGATAATGGATGAGTAAGAGGCAGATCATTGTCTAGGAAGTAATTTTGGTTTTGAGAGAGGCATTCTTAGGGAAATAGGCCTTGAAGTGTTCATTTAGAGCTGGGCAGGATTGAGGTCCGGAGAGAGGAGGGAAAGGATATTTGGGTAGAGGGAAGGGCATTGGCAGAGCCTCAGAGGCCTGACGGTTCCTGGGGCCTGTGTGGGAATGGTGGGAAAGTTGGGTTGCAGTCAGCCTGTGGGTGGCCTGGACGTTGGGTAATGAGCGTGGCCGTCAGTTTATGGGCGCCCTCTCTAGAGTGGTGTGTAACTTGCTTCCTCCCTGAGGAAGTGTGACAGGCTTGTGCTAGCTGCAGTGTCTTCCCCACAGCTGTGCTGTCCATTGAGGAGAAGGGGGCCTGCTCTGCCATGGCTTCCTTACTCCTCAGGGTATGGCGTGTGAGTTATTTTAATAACGTATCAATCTGCCTTTTCTTTCTTTTGTCACAATGCATTTACTTTCTAACGTGGTCTTGTTTTCAGGGTAATAATTGGGTTTCCACGGGGAAAATAATAATGTGTGAGGCAAATTATTGACTTAAAAAATGAATCTCTAATATTTTTCTAGTAGTTCTTCTTTTGTTTAAATTTTTGTTTCGTTAGTTATGTAAAGAAACTTATGGATAGTAATTTCTGCTCAGGTGGATAGTGGTACTGTTTAGCACAGCTCATTGGTCTTCTGAAACCTTTACAAATGCAGTCTGATTCATTCCAGCCAAGTTAATTATGAGGTACATCATTTTTTTCCCTTAATGGAGACAAATGTAAAAGACAGAGATACAGAAATCATCTTCAGTTTAGATTGAAGAAATTTTAGTTACTACTCTTTGTTCCTGCTATTTGATCACAGTTTATTTTTATTTTTTGAAGTCTGTCTCTAATCAAATAAGATTTAATGTTTTAGAAGTAATAGAGGACCATGACTAAACTAATAAGAAAAGTTAATTTAAGGACAAGAATGGATTTTTAAAAACATAAAAGTACATTTCATGACTTGATTTCAAGATGATCTGGTGGTATCCTTATACTGTCGCAGAAGGAAGTCCACAGTGGGACGAGAATGATGCTTACAAATCAGCACCCTTATTATCTATTACTGAACATGTCTTAGTCCAGGCCAGTCTGCCTACCACCTCTGTGGAACACTGTTGATTTCATTTTTCTTCCAGTATTTACTTTTGGTCCTGGACCAATTATCTAGCTGTGATGGGATTCTTCAAAAGTATCCTACATTTTGTACTTAGTGAACTAGTGATTGTTCTGTTTGCAGACATTCTTTCTGAGGCTCTACTCTTGCCTCGAAAACCTACATTTGCAGAAAGGGAAATGTATAGGTTCTCCTTTTAAATGTATTTATTTTTATTTATTTTTTATTTATTTTTGTCTGTGTTGGGTCTTCGTTTCTGTGCAAGGGCCTTCTCTAGTTGTGGCGAGCGGGGGCCACTCCTCATCATGGTGCGTGGGCCTCTCACTGCCGTGGCCCTTCTTGTTGCGGAGCACAGGCTCTAGATGCGCATGCTCAGTAGTTGTGGCTCACGGGCCCAGTTGCCCCGTGGCATGTGGGATCCTCCCATTCCAGGTCTCGAACCCGTGTCCCCCCCATCGGCAGGCAGACTCTCAACCACTGCGCCACCAGGGAAGCCCAGGTTTACCTTTTATTAACAAACTTATCCTTCTTTATTTCTTTCCAGTTTTTAAAAACCGTGTCCATTGTGACATTGAGATTCATATTTAAACATAATTTTAAAATTTTATTCTTAAAATTATCATACAGTAAAAGTAACTTTTTTCTTTTATCCTGTTAATTTAACACGTGTAGTTTGTGCAACCATCACTACAATCAGAATACAGAATAATATTATCACCCCCCAGAATTCCCTGATGCTATCCTTTTATAGTTAACTGTCCCCATCCTATAACCTCTGCAACCTCTGACCTTTTCTCCATCCCTATAGTTTTGTCTTTTTGAGAATGTCCTATACATGGAATCATACATGTAAGCTTTTGAGACTGGGTTCTTTTACTCTGTCTTTGAGATTCATCTAAGTTATTGCATGTATTGAAAGTTTATTCCTTTTTATTACTGAGTAGTTTTCCATTGTCACTCATTAAAGGACATTTGCGTTGTTTCCAATTTTTAACATTTAGGAATAGAGCTGCTGTAAACATTTGTGTACAGACTTTTGTGCAAACATAGTTTTCATTTCTCTATCTCTAGGGTAGCTGTCTCTGGGGAGAGGGGATTGCTGGATGGTATAGTGAGTATATTTTTAACTTTATAAGAAACTGTCAACCCTTTTTCCAGAGTGTCTGTACCATTTTATACTCTCCCACTAGCAATGTACGAGAATTCCACCTATTCCACATCACTGACACTATCAGTGATTTTAATTTAGCCATTCTAATAGGTATGTGGTAGTATCTTATCATGGTTTTAATTTGCATTTCTCTGATGACTAATGCCATTGGACATCTTTTCATGTGCTTATTTGCCATCATTAGATCCTCTTGGTGGTGTGCCATTGAAATCTTTTGCCTAGCTTTTAATTGGGTTGTTTTCTTACTGTTGAGTTTTGAGAATTCTTTATATATTTGGATACAAATCCTTTTTCAGGTATGTGATTTGCCGTTGGTTTTTTCTCAGTCTTTAGCTTGGCTTCGTATCCTTCTAACATAATAGTGTCTTCCAAAGAGGAAAAAGGTTTAATTTTGAGAAAGTCCAGTCATAAATTTTTTTCTTTTTTATATTATACTAAGATGGGTAGATTTTAAAATAAGTTTCTGTTCTATAAAAGTGGTGAAAAGTAACTTAGTGATGGGAATGTCCTCATAAAGTTGACTTTGTGGAAGGTGCAAATGTTATTTTCTGGAAAGGTAGTACTAATTAATATACCTCTTAGTCTTGGGAACATCTAGGACTTTTGTTTAACCAAAGGATGCAATTGGTTGAGGTTTGTGAGGGTTTTCACACTTTTTAAAAAAATGATGATCACTAATGTGGTTAAATATGTATACTTTCGTAATGCAGAACTATGTAGGAATTAGTCCTTAAGACTCTTCCAGGGTTAAAATAGTGGTATATTACATTCCCATTTGATGCTTTGGGGAGTGCCTGAGTTTGAGTTTCTGCTTCACTGGAACAGCATTAGAACTCTGAGTGTAGGTTCAGATTCAGTGTCATGGCTAAAAGCACGAGCTGCATCAGAATGTCTGCATTTGAATCCTGCCTTTTATTTACAGTGTAACTGTGGGTGAGTAACTTAACTTGTCTGTGCTTCAGTTTCCTTATCTGTTAGTGGGAATGATAATAATAACATCCACCTTGTAAGGTCATTATGAGGACTCAAGCAGATTACATAATATAGTCATTTCAACGGCCTCTGGCCCGCAGGAAGCATTCAGCAAATGGCTCTTGTTATTATTCTTATTATTATTGCTGAAATAGCTTTATGATAAAATTGTTTAAACAAATGTTTTGGAATATTTTCAAGAGTCAGAATAACCACATATCACACTAAGTCATTTCTCTCCCATGCCCACTTTTTTCTCTTGGCACTTGTTATTATTAATCAATACCTGTGACCAGTGTTTTTAATAATCATGTATATATATACACTGTTTTACAAGCCAGCTATCAGTTCATTCCATTTTTCACATCCTGTGAGGTACTAATCAGATATACACATATACATCAGTTCGCTTCAGCTGCCTGAAATATCAACCTAAATTGGCTTAAGCTGGAAAGAAATTTGAGTTAGGCTCACCTAACTGCAAAGTCAGGCACAGCTAGCTGGATTCAGGGCTCAAGTAAAGTCATCAGGACTCAGGTTCTCCCCACGAGTCAACTCTGCCTTTTCCTGTATGGACTTCAGTTGTCGGAACTGTATGTTAGAAACTTGGCTGTAGCATATTCACCCCCTGTAGCCTGTCAGCGTTTAGATTCAGCCGGAAAGAGCGCCTGTCTCTTTCCCAGAAGCCTCAGCAAACGTCTCATGATGTCTCATTGGCTCTTATGGGGTCACATGTCTGACCTGGAGCCAATCGCTGTTTGAGGCTGTGAGACTGGGATTGGCCAGTTCTGGTCACGTGTCACCCGTGGCTCTTTGGCGGAGTCGAGCCCACCAGAGCCACGCTGACTGAGAGGCGGGGAGAGGTACCTACTCTGAGGGAATTTGTGGGCTTTTATTACCAGAAAAAGGGCTGGATGCTGGCTGGTCAAACGACTAATGTGCTGTTAGGCTCTTTTTGTAGATCGGCAACGGATCACAGGGGTTAATGGATTTGAATTAGACCGGATTTGAATTAGAACCTTGGTTACTGATTCCAGCTTTTTTGTCTCCAGGAATGCCGTTCCCCACGGGGGCAGGAGTTTGCAGAAAGTTAGTGTTGTGTATTCTTTTGGTGAAAGTCGGATAATGTTTAACAGGAAGAGAAAGAGTCAAGGCAAATAGGGGTGGCCTTCTCAATGGGTGGACGTGGTGCTTCTTCCCACACTGGTGGGTTTAAGCGACTCAGCGCCCTTCTCCGGGCCTTTCTGTCCCCGTGGCAGAGGCTGTACAAGACCCAGCTTGGTCAGTGTCTGTCCGCTACATGGCAGGGTTGCATGCTGTAGACACGGGTGTATCCGTGTATCCCGGCCAAGAGTGTTGGCTACATGGTGAGGTGTGTCTGGTGCTGGCGTCGTTTAGAGGTAGTTTCTAGATCTCTGTATTTTTTTTTTTTTTTTTTTTTTTTTTTGTGATACGCGGGCCTCTCACTGTTGTGGCCTCTCCCGTTGCGGAGCACAGGCTCCGGACGCGCAGGCCCAGCAGCCATCGCTCACGGGCCCAGCCGCTCCGCGGCTTGTGGGATCTTCCCGGACCGGGGCACGAATCCGTGTCCCCTACATCGGCAGGCGGACTCTCAACCACTGCGCCACCAGGGAAGCCCTAGATCTCTGTATTTTTTATAGTCCATTTTAGTGTGGCTTGAGACATTGTCTCACTTTGACTTCGGCTGGCAGTTTCTATTTTATGTTTTTCAAGAAGACGCTTGAACTTCTTCAGGAGTATGTGTAGCCAGGTCATGCTGTTTTCTGAAGAACCAGAGAAGGCAGTTACCAGAGACCTGCCTTGTATGGAGAGCTACGCTACAGAAGTACCCGCAGTGAGGTTCAGGGAGACCGCAGTTAGAAATGAACTGTTGGGACCTGATTAATTGTGGTAGGCATCTTCATATCCAGTGCTGAGGTGGGCACCTGAGCCTACATATCAGAGACATTAACGCTTGAAATTAAGTCAGTTCCCCCCATAGCTCCCGGAGTTAGTAATTCTGTCCCTAATCTCTACTTCTGTGTTACTTTTATTGAGATATCCCTGGCTGATATGTTTGGTGATTAATGTTGATGGTAGGCTTTGTGATCTCCCCTCAGAGCCAGTTTTAGGGGTTAGCTTGTGTTTGTCAGTGATGTACAAGTACACTTGTTTCTCCAATGGCTATTGGAGAGCATAATCACTCTTATGATTGCATAATCATAACCATTATTATTTTACCGAGATGGTGAAAATGGGTGAAAATAATTCCTCTGTCAAGTAGATAAAGTAGTTACATAGCATGATATTTTATTTTCTAAAAATAGAGTGTTGTATGTTGAAATCTGTAAAGTGATTTCCACTTTGTATAAATTGAAAATATGGAATTTTAGTGAAATAACAATAGCTAACACTTACTGAGCACTCACTGTATGCCAGGCATTCTTTTAAGCACTTTACACGTATTATTTCGCTTAATTCTTAAGTGAAAATAAATAACCATAGGAGGTAGGTATTAGTTGTCTCCTTGCCATTTTAGAGGTGAGCAAGTTGAGATACTTGAGGCTAAGTCATTTGCTCCAGGTCACACAGCTGGTGAGTGACACAGTTGGTGAGTGACAGCTGGTGAGTTCTGAATGTAAGTCCTCTGGCTCCAAGCCTGTGCTTTGGATCACTATGCTGTGTTCTGTCCCTAGTAAAGATTTTAGCTCATGTGTTGTTAGTTTTTCTTTTCATTTTGCTTCTTTTTGTAATATTTTCTAGATGTGGGCTAGGAGTTTTATAGAGAAGATTTGCTAATTCTAGGACCTTTGGAATCCATGGATTTATCCATCTTCTGTTGCTGTTATTTGGCAAGCAAACACTCTATGCTTGTTTAGATCAGTAGGTGTCAACCAGGAATGATTTTGCCCCCCAGGGGACATTTGCTGATGTCTGGAGACAGACATCTTTAGTTGTCGTAAGTCAGGAGACGTGCTCCTGGCACCTAGTGGTCAGAGGCCAGGATGCTGCTGAAACATTTATGAAGCACAGGACAGCCTTCCGCAACAAAGAATTGTTCAGCCCAAAATGTCAATAGCATCAACTCTGGCCTATAGAATAAGTGACTGATGATCTTGTAATGCCATTCTGATCTCTAACGGGCAAAGTCACATTAGTAATGTAGAAATGATTACTTTTGATGTTTGTTTGATAATTGATTTCCCCAAATGAATGCATGTTTGTATAAGGGACATAAACACCAACCATAACTTAAATATTGAAGTTCCCTTAAAGTAAACTGGGAATTATAGCCCACTGAGGGAGAGCTGAGGAAGTTTAAAGGGAGGCCATGTAATGCCTGAGGATACAATACTCTAAATATTTGTTGGATTACCTTGTGAATTACACAATTAGAATTCATTTTTTGTGTTGTATTAACTTGTCAAATGTATAAACATTTTAAATATCCTGTAATTTTTAAAACCGTGTTTTGGTATATTTTTAATTAAAAATTTCATACTGAGAAAAGTGGAGAATCTTACATTGTACCCCGTGTATGTACCACCCATATTTAACAAATGCTAACAAATACTGAAGTCCATTTTGAGCTCTTTCTCATCCCATCCCTTAGGTGTTTCTACATTGTTTATTATACCAAACATCTCAAAAGTTGAAGGGGCCTGGAACTCTTCCGTTGTCTGTCGTCAGGCCTCACTCACTGCTGCTGCCTTTTGTCTGCCTGTCAGCTTCTCCCCTCATCTTTCACTGCAGTATATAGGCGGTAGAGGGCGGAGCCAGGTTGTCTTTTCAAAGCTGGAAAGGCCAGGCCGAGAGTGGATGCGTAGGCTGGAGGGAGGCGGGAGGACAATAAGTATGGGTTTCCCCCAATGACTGAAAGCAGAGCGTTCCCATGAAACCTTTCATAAGCCGAAGTGGCGTAAAGCGAAGAAGCAGTGACCATAGGACACATCTTGCTAACGGATGCACAGAATAAATTGAGCTAAAGTACGGAAGCTCAGTGACAGTTCAAAGCTATGGTGGCTTGATGCTGAGGTGCTGAGTGTGGTTCCCAGGAAGGAGCTGGGTGGTGCCCCTTGCACCCGCTTTTGCAGCGCACAGTGCGAATTGCCTCTGTACGGGCTGCTGCACAACACGTGCCGGGCACTGTTCTCATTTTCCCCCCTTTTTTGTGAAAATAGATACCTCTTTGGATTTCTTTTGGTTGGGAAAACAGGCGCTAACGTGGGTCTTTCGTAAAAGCGAAGTGGCATAAATTGAGCTTTGGAAGGATGGAGGAGACCTGTACCTTGGGGCCGTTTGGTGAGGTAGAAAGTGGGGAGAGTGAGCGAGGGTGGGAAGAGGCAAGAAGAGCAGTCTCGGAACCAACAGAGATGGTGGTGGGAGGTCTGCAAGCGTGGTCCGCCGGAGCAATGTTGTGACTGTCAGGTCAGAGGATCTTAGGTCTTCTTTGCCCAGGATTGCTGCTCCCTGCATTATGAGTGGTATAGCTCAGGAGAGGCTGCGCTTGAATTCTCAATCTCTATTACTTGGACTGCTTAGTGGTCTGTTCTTAATGGCAATGCCTGCTTATCACCAGTTGTTCACAGGACTTCTACATGATAGGTTCCTTCTTTTTTTTTTTTTTTTTTTTTGACCACACCATGCCGCCTGCGGGATCTTAGTTCCCCGACTAGGGATCAAACCCTCTCCCCGCCCCTTTCCGCAGTGGAGGAAGCGCGGAGTCCCAACCACTGCACTGCCCGATAGGTTCCTCCTGTATTTAAACACCTCCCATCATGCTCCATTGCTATGGAATAAAGCCCTCACTTCCTGTGGCACTGGAGGGCATTCTTAGCTCCTTTCCCTCTTTCTCTGACACACCTGGAGTGTATCATGTGCTTTTTCTTGTCTTGGTGACTTCTTGTTCATTCTCTCTGATAAACTCCCCTGTGCTCTCCCTATCATCTCTGCACAGTGAACTTGTGTTCTTCTTTTGAGGGCAGCTCATGCCTTTCGGCAGATGGAAGGTATTTCTTGCTATTTTTCATTTGTGCTTTGCCTGTCTTGCTAGAGTCTGAGTTTTTTGAAAGCAGTGATGGCATGCTTCCTCTTTGCGTTTAGTGCTGCTAACACAGGGCCTGGCCTCAGGAAATGTTTGCTGAACTGAATTAATAGCCAGTTCGAACTTGCCCTTGAGCCAGTGTTTTGTACTGGTGGGAAAAATCCTACACGGTGTGGACTTTGATTCTCTGAAGTGTCAGTTACAGTATTGTAAGACGGAAGATAGGAGTCTGGGATAGGAAACAGTTTTGCACCTTCTGGTTTTTTTTTTTTTTTTTTTTTTTTGCGGTACGCGGGCCTCTCACTGTTGTGGCCTCTCCCGTTGCGCAGCACAGACTCCGGACGCGCAGGCACAGCAGCCATGGCTCATGGGCCCAGCCACTCTGCGGCATGTGGTATCTTCCTGAACCGGGACACAAACCCGTGTCCCCTGCATCGGCAGGTGGACTCTCAACCACTGCGCCACCAGGGAAGCCCATTTTTTATTTTTTTGCGGTACGCGGGCCTCTCACTGTTGTCGCCTCTCCTGTTGTGGAGCACAGGCGCCGGACGCGCAGGCTCAATGGCCATGGCTCACGGGCCCAGCCGCTCCACGGCATGTGGGATCTTCCCGGACTGGGGCACGAACCCGTGTCCCCTGCGTCGGCAGGCAGACTCTCAACCACTGCGCCACCAGGGAAGCCCGGTACACTTTTGTTTTAATTATGCAGTTGGCTCTCTTGTGTTGATTTACATTTTATTGGTAAAGCTCCACTGCTTTGGATTATGATGTGTTTACAAGGCTACACAGATAATCTGGAAGGGAAAATGAAGAAATACAAATGACAGAAAATATTTTATAATAATAAAATTTTCTTGGCAAGCAGCAACCTTTTCTCAAAGTCAGTCTTTTAATATAATTTGCTTGCCTCATAAATATGGATTTTTTGTTTTTTCATATCTTTATTGATTAGTAAGCATATTAAATGACTTGGGAGGAATCTCACTCTCTTCAAGAAATAATTTGGAATTATTGATCCAGAATGCTGACAGTTCTCAAAAATGGGTCAGGAAAATCAAAGTAATAGATGGAAAAACAATCTCAATTTTAGCTCTTGATATAACTTTTCTTAAAGTTAGGGTTCTTTTTTATAATTTAAGTTACTAAAACAGATGGTGGAAGGTCCATCAAGATATTTATTTTATGTATTTAAAGCATTTTACTTTGCTGTATTGAATTCCATTCATTCTGGAATTTAGGAGAATTTACCTCTTTATGAAAGAGATGATTCAAAGTAGAAAATGATTGCTGACCTTCGCTTCCAGTTTTCTTCTCAATAGACTTAGTCTCTCTTCTAATGCTTCTTGCATACTCAGTAATTGTATAAGTTTTAGAGAAAAATTCAAGTCTGGCTGAATATTAAGCACAGTACACTAAATAAAGCTTTTTTCCTTTGCAGAATATTTTACATGTGTGTCCCATAGATTCATCAGAGATTCTAGTTTTGGATAAAGGCAAGTACATTTAAAGACAATACAACATCCCTGTCTATGACATTGGCATTCAAATGAGAAGTGAATTTGGTTCAGGACAGTTCTTGAACTGCTTAGCATTTAGGTTATTTTAGGTCAACTCTTTGGGAAATTCAATTAGAGTATTTATTGAATGGTTTTAGTGAGCTGATTGGTTGTCATGTCATGTCATAGATGATATAAAACATGACTCCTATTTATAAAATAGTTGTGTTGGTCAGATAAGGCATCTTACATGATGTATTTAATCCAAGATAATGGATGAGTAAGAGGCAGATCATTGTCTAGGAAGTAATTTTGGTTTTGAGAGAGGCATTCTTAGGGAAATAGGCCTTGAAGTGTTCATTTAGAGCTGGGCAGGATTGAGGTCCGGAGAGAGGAGGGAAAGGATATTTGGGTAGAGGGAAGGGCATTGGCAGAGCCTCAGAGGCCTGACGGTTCCTGGGGCCTGTGTGGGAATGGTGGGAAAGTTGGGTTGCAGTCAGCCTGTGGGTGGCCTGGACGTTGGGTAATGAGCGTGGCCGTCAGTTTATGGGCGCCCTCTCTAGAGTGGTGTGTAACTTGCTTCCTCCCTGAGGAAGTGTGACAGGCTTGTGCTAGCTGCAGTGTCTTCCCCACAGCTGTGCTGTCCATTGAGGAGAAGGGGGCCTGCTCTGCCATGGCTTCCTTACTCCTCAGGGTATGGCGTGTGAGTTATTTTAATAACGTATCAATCTGCCTTTTCTTTCTTTTGTCACAATGCATTTACTTTCTAACGTGGTCTTGTTTTCAGGGTAATAATTGGGTTTCCACGGGGAAAATAATAATGTGTGAGGCAAATTATTGACTTAAAAAATGAATCTCTAATATTTTTCTAGTAGTTCTTCTTTTGTTTAAATTTTTGTTTCGTTAGTTATGTAAAGAAACTTATGGATAGTAATTTCTGCTCAGGTGGATAGTGGTACTGTTTAGCACAGCTCATTGGTCTTCTGAAACCTTTGCAAATGCAGTCTGATTCATTCCAGCCAAGTTAATTATGAGGTACATCATTTTTTTCCCTTAATGGAGACAAATGTAAAAGACAGAGATACAGAAATCATCTTCAGTTTAGATTGAAGAAATTTTAGTTACTACTCTTTGTTCCTGCTATTTGATCACAGTTTATTTTTATTTTTTGAAGTCTGTCTCTAATCAAATAAGATTTAATGTTTTAGAAGTAATAGAGGACCATGACTAAACTAATAAGAAAAGTTAATTTAAGGACAAGAATGGATTTTTAAAAACATAAAAGTACATTTCATGACTTGATTTCAAGATGATCTGGTGGTATCCTTATACTGTCGCAGAAGGAAGTCCACAGTGGGACGAGAATGATGCTTACAAATCAGCACCCTTATTATCTATTACTGAACATGTCTTAGTCCAGGCCAGTCTGCCTACCACCTCTGTGGAACACTGTTGATTTCATTTTTCTTCCAGTATTTACTTTTGGTCCTGGACCAATTATCTAGCTGTGATGGGATTCTTCAAAAGTATCCTACATTTTGTACTTAGTGAACTAGTGATTGTTCTGTTTGCAGACATTCTTTCTGAGGCTCTACTCTTGCCTCGAAAACCTACATTTGCAGAAAGGGAAATGTATAGGTTCTCCTTTTAAATGTATTTATTTTTATTTATTTTTTATTTATTTTTGTCTGTGTTGGGTCTTCGTTTCTGTGCAAGGGCCTTCTCTAGTTGTGGCGAGCGGGGGCCACTCCTCATCATGGTGCGTGGGCCTCTCACTGCCGTGGCCCTTCTTGTTGCGGAGCACAGGCTCTAGATGCGCATGCTCAGTAGTTGTGGCTCACGGGCCCAGTTGCCCCGTGGCATGTGGGATCCTCCCATTCCAGGTCTCGAACCCGTGTCCCCCCCATCGGCAGGCAGACTCTCAACCACTGCGCCACCAGGGAAGCCCAGGTTTACCTTTTATTAACAAACTTATCCTTCTTTATTTCTTTCCAGTTTTTAAAAACCGTGTCCATTGTGACATTGAGATTCATATTTAAACATAATTTTAAAATTTTATTCTTAAAATTATCATACAGTAAAAGTAACTTTTTTCTTTTATCCTGTTAATTTAACACGTGTAGTTTGTGCAACCATCACTACAATCAGAATACAGAATAATATTATCACCCCCCAGAATTCCCTGATGCTATCCTTTTATAGTTAACTGTCCCCATCCTATAACCTCTGCAACCTCTGACCTTTTCTCCATCCCTATAGTTTTGTCTTTTTGAGAATGTCCTATACATGGAATCATACATGTAAGCTTTTGAGACTGGGTTCTTTTACTCTGTCTTTGAGATTCATCTAAGTTATTGCATGTATTGAAAGTTTATTCCTTTTTATTACTGAGTAGTTTTCCATTGTCACTCATTAAAGGACATTTGCGTTGTTTCCAATTTTTAACATTTAGGAATAGAGCTGCTGTAAACATTTGTGTACAGACTTTTGTGCAAACATAGTTTTCATTTCTCTATCTCTAGGGTAGCTGTCTCTGGGGAGAGGGGATTGCTGGATGGTATAGTGAGTATATTTTTAACTTTATAAGAAACTGTCAACCCTTTTTCCAGAGTGTCTGTACCATTTTATACTCTCCCACTAGCAATGTACGAGAATTCCACCTATTCCACATCACTGACACTATCAGTGATTTTAATTTAGCCATTCTAATAGGTATGTGGTAGTATCTTATCATGGTTTTAATTTGCATTTCTCTGATGACTAATGCCATTGGACATCTTTTCATGTGCTTATTTGCCATCATTAGATCCTCTTGGTGGTGTGCCATTGAAATCTTTTGCCTAGCTTTTAATTGGGTTGTTTTCTTACTGTTGAGTTTTGAGAATTCTTTATATATTTGGATACAAATCCTTTTTCAGGTATGTGATTTGCCGTTGGTTTTTTCTCAGTCTTTAGCTTGGCTTCGTATCCTTCTAACATAATAGTGTCTTCCAAAGAGGAAAAAGGTTTAATTTTGAGAAAGTCCAGTCATAAATTTTTTTCTTTTTTATATTATACTAAGATGGGTAGATTTTAAAATAAGTTTCTGTTCTATAAAAGTGGTGAAAAGTAACTTAGTGATGGGAATGTCCTCATAAAGTTGACTTTGTGGAAGGTGCAAATGTTATTTTCTGGAAAGGTAGTACTAATTAATATACCTCTTAGTCTTGGGAACATCTAGGACTTTTGTTTAACCAAAGGATGCAATTGGTTGAGGTTTGTGAGGGTTTTCACACTTTTTAAAAAAATGATGATCACTAATGTGGTTAAATATGTATACTTTCGTAATGCAGAACTATGTAGGAATTAGTCCTTAAGACTCTTCCAGGGTTAAAATAGTGGTATATTACATTCCCATTTGATGCTTTGGGGAGTGCCTGAGTTTGAGTTTCTGCTTCACTGGAACAGCATTAGAACTCTGAGTGTAGGTTCAGATTCAGTGTCATGGCTAAAAGCACGAGCTGCATCAGAATGTCTGCATTTGAATCCTGCCTTTTATTTACAGTGTAACTGTGGGTGAGTAACTTAACTTGTCTGTGCTTCAGTTTCCTTATCTGTTAGTGGGAATGATAATAATAACATCCACCTTGTAAGGTCATTATGAGGACTCAAGCAGATTACATAATATAGTCATTTCAACGGCCTCTGGCCCGCAGGAAGCATTCAGCAAATGGCTCTTGTTATTATTCTTATTATTATTGCTGAAATAGCTTTATGATAAAATTGTTTAAACAAATGTTTTGGAATATTTTCAAGAGTCAGAATAACCACATATCACACTAAGTCATTTCTCTCCCATGCCCACTTTTTTCTCTTGGCACTTGTTATTATTAATCAATACCTGTGACCAGTGTTTTTAATAATCATGTATATATATACACTGTTTTACAAGCCAGCTATCAGTTCATTCCATTTTTCACATCCTGTGAGGTACTAATCAGATATACACATATACATCAGTTCGCTTCAGCTGCCTGAAATATCAACCTAAATTGGCTTAAGCTGGAAAGAAATTTGAGTTAGGCTCACCTAACTGCAAAGTCAGGCACAGCTAGCTGGATTCAGGGCTCAAGTAAAGTCATCAGGACTCAGGTTCTCCCCACGAGTCAACTCTGCCTTTTCCTGTATGGACTTCAGTTGTCGGAACTGTATGTTAGAAACTTGGCTGTAGCATATTCACCCCCTGTAGCCTGTCAGCGTTTAGATTCAGCCGGAAAGAGCGCCTGTCTCTTTCCCAGAAGCCTCAGCAAACGTCTCATGATGTCTCATTGGCTCTTATGGGGTCACATGTCTGACCTGGAGCCAATCGCTGTTTGAGGCTGTGAGACTGGGATTGGCCAGTTCTGGTCACGTGTCACCCGTGGCTCTTTGGCGGAGTCGAGCCCACCAGAGCCACGCTGACTGAGAGGCGGGGAGAGGTACCTACTCTGAGGGAATTTGTGGGCTTTTATTACCAGAAAAAGGGCTGGATGCTGGCTGGTCAAACGACTAATGTGCTGTTAGGCTCTTTTTGTAGATCGGCAACGGATCACAGGGGTTAATGGATTTGAATTAGACCGGATTTGAATTAGAACCTTGGTTACTGATTCCAGCTTTTTTGTCTCCAGGAATGCCGTTCCCCACGGGGGCAGGAGTTTGCAGAAAGTTAGTGTTGTGTATTCTTTTGGTGAAAGTCGGATAATGTTTAACAGGAAGAGAAAGAGTCAAGGCAAATAGGGGTGGCCTTCTCAATGGGTGGACGTGGTGCTTCTTCCCACACTGGTGGGTTTAAGCGACTCAGCGCCCTTCTCCGGGCCTTTCTGTCCCCGTGGCAGAGGCTGTACAAGACCCAGCTTGGTCAGTGTCTGTCCGCTACATGGCAGGGTTGCATGCTGTAGACACGGGTGTATCCGTGTATCCCGGCCAAGAGTGTTGGCTACATGGTGAGGTGTGTCTGGTGCTGGCGTCGTTTAGAGGTAGTTTCTAGATCTCTGTATTTTTTTTTTTTTTTTTTTTTTTTTTTTGTGATACGCGGGCCTCTCACTGTTGTGGCCTCTCCCGTTGCGGAGCACAGGCTCCGGACGTGCAGGCCCAGCAGCCATCGCTCACGGGCCCAGCCGCTCCGCGGCTTGTGGGATCTTCCCGGACCGGGGCACGAATCCGTGTCCCCTACATCGGCAGGCGGACTCTCAACCACTGCGCCACCAGGGAAGCCCTAGATCTCTGTATTTTTTATAGTCCATTTTAGTGTGGCTTGAGACATTGTCTCACTTTGACTTCGGCTGGCAGTTTCTATTTTATGTTTTTCAAGAAGACGCTTGAACTTCTTCAGGAGTATGTGTAGCCAGGTCATGCTGTTTTCTGAAGAACCAGAGAAGGCAGTTACCAGAGACCTGCCTTGTATGGAGAGCTACGCTACAGAAGTACCCGCAGTGAGGTTCAGGGAGACCGCAGTTAGAAATGAACTGTTGGGACCTGATTAATTGTGGTAGGCATCTTCATATCCAGTGCTGAGGTGGGCACCTGAGCCTACATATCAGAGACATTAACGCTTGAAATTAAGTCAGTTCCCCCCATAGCTCCCGGAGTTAGTAATTCTGTCCCTAATCTCTACTTCTGTGTTACTTTTATTGAGATATCCCTGGCTGATATGTTTGGTGATTAATGTTGATGGTAGGCTTTGTGATCTCCCCTCAGAGCCAGTTTTAGGGGTTAGCTTGTGTTTGTCAGTGATGTACAAGTACACTTGTTTCTCCAATGGCTATTGGAGAGCATAATCACTCTTATGATTGCATAATCATAACCATTATTATTTTACCGAGATGGTGAAAATGGGTGAAAATAATTCCTCTGTCAAGTAGATAAAGTAGTTACATAGCATGATATTTTATTTTCTAAAAATAGAGTGTTGTATGTTGAAATCTGTAAAGTGATTTCCACTTTGTATAAATTGAAAATATGGAATTTTAGTGAAATAACAATAGCTAACACTTACTGAGCACTCACTGTATGCCAGGCATTCTTTTAAGCACTTTACACGTATTATTTCGCTTAATTCTTAAGTGAAAATAAATAACCATAGGAGGTAGGTATTAGTTGTCTCCTTGCCATTTTAGAGGTGAGCAAGTTGAGATACTTGAGGCTAAGTCATTTGCTCCAGGTCACACAGCTGGTGAGTGACACAGTTGGTGAGTGACAGCTGGTGAGTTCTGAATGTAAGTCCTCTGGCTCCAAGCCTGTGCTTTGGATCACTATGCTGTGTTCTGTCCCTAGTAAAGATTTTAGCTCATGTGTTGTTAGTTTTTCTTTTCATTTTGCTTCTTTTTGTAATATTTTCTAGATGTGGGCTAGGAGTTTTATAGAGAAGATTTGCTAATTCTAGGACCTTTGGAATCCATGGATTTATCCATCTTCTGTTGCTGTTATTTGGCAAGCAAACACTCTATGCTTGTTTAGATCAGTAGGTGTCAACCAGGAATGATTTTGCCCCCCAGGGGACATTTGCTGATGTCTGGAGACAGACATCTTTAGTTGTCGTAAGTCAGGAGACGTGCTCCTGGCACCTAGTGGTCAGAGGCCAGGATGCTGCTGAAACATTTATGAAGCACAGGACAGCCTTCCGCAACAAAGAATTGTTCAGCCCAAAATGTCAATAGCATCAACTCTGGCCTATAGAATAAGTGACTGATGATCTTGTAATGCCATTCTGATCTCTAACGGGCAAAGTCACATTAGTAATGTAGAAATGATTACTTTTGATGTTTGTTTGATAATTGATTTCCCCAAATGAATGCATGTTTGTATAAGGGACATAAACACCAACCATAACTTAAATATTGAAGTTCCCTTAAAGTAAACTGGGAATTATAGCCCACTGAGGGAGAGCTGAGGAAGTTTAAAGGGAGGCCATGTAATGCCTGAGGATACAATACTCTAAATATTTGTTGGATTACCTTGTGAATTACACAATTAGAATTCATTTTTTGTGTTGTATTAACTTGTCAAATGTATAAACATTTTAAATATCCTGTAATTTTTAAAACCGTGTTTTGGTATATTTTTAATTAAAAATTTCATACTGAGAAAAGTGGAGAATCTTACATTGTACCCCGTGTATGTACCACCCATATTTAACAAATGCTAACAAATACTGAAGTCCATTTTGAGCTCTTTCTCATCCCATCCCTTAGGTGTTTCTACATTGTTTATTATACCAAACATCTCAAAAGTTGAAGGGGCCTGGAACTCTTCCGTTGTCTGTCGTCAGGCCTCACTCACTGCTGCTGCCTTTTGTCTGCCTGTCAGCTTCTCCCCTCATCTTTCACTGCAGTATATAGGCGGTAGAGGGCGGAGCCAGGTTGTCTTTTCAAAGCTGGAAAGGCCAGGCCGAGAGTGGATGCGTAGGCTGGAGGGAGGCGGGAGGACAATAAGTATGGGTTTCCCCCAATGACTGAAAGCAGAGCGTTCCCATGAAACCTTTCATAAGCCGAAGTGGCGTAAAGCGAAGAAGCAGTGACCATAGGACACATCTTGCTAACGGATGCACAGAATAAATTGAGCTAAAGTACGGAAGCTCAGTGACAGTTCAAAGCTATGGTGGCTTGATGCTGAGGTGCTGAGTGTGGTTCCCAGGAAGGAGCTGGGTGGTGCCCCTTGCACCCGCTTTTGCAGCGCACAGTGCGAATTGCCTCTGTACGGGCTGCTGCACAACACGTGCCGGGCACTGTTCTCATTTTCCCCCCTTTTTTGTGAAAATAGATACCTCTTTGGATTTCTTTTGGTTGGGAAAACAGGCGCTAACGTGGGTCTTTCGTAAAAGCGAAGTGGCATAAATTGAGCTTTGGAAGGATGGAGGAGACCTGTACCTTGGGGCCGTTTGGTGAGGTAGAAAGTGGGGAGAGTGAGCGAGGGTGGGAAGAGGCAAGAAGAGCAGTCTCGGAACCAACAGAGATGGTGGTGGGAGGTCTGCAAGCGTGGTCCGCCGGAGCAATGTTGTGACTGTCAGGTCAGAGGATCTTAGGTCTTCTTTGCCCAGGATTGCTGCTCCCTGCATTATGAGTGGTATAGCTCAGGAGAGGCTGCGCTTGAATTCTCAATCTCTATTACTTGGACTGCTTAGTGGTCTGTTCTTAATGGCAATGCCTGCTTATCACCAGTTGTTCACAGGACTTCTACATGATAGGTTCCTTCTTTTTTTTTTTTTTTTTTTTTGACCACACCATGCCGCCTGCGGGATCTTAGTTCCCCGACTAGGGATCAAACCCTCTCCCCGCCCCTTTCCGCAGTGGAGGAAGCGCGGAGTCCCAACCACTGCACTGCCCGATAGGTTCCTCCTGTATTTAAACACCTCCCATCATGCTCCATTGCTATGGAATAAAGCCCTCACTTCCTGTGGCACTGGAGGGCATTCTTAGCTCCTTTCCCTCTTTCTCTGACACACCTGGAGTGTATCATGTGCTTTTTCTTGTCTTGGTGACTTCTTGTGCATTCTCTCTGATAAACTCCCCTGTGCTCTCCCTATCATCTCTGCACAGTGAACTTGTGTTCTTCTTTTGAGGGCAGCTCATGCCTTTCGGCAGATGGAAGGTATTTCTTGCTATTTTTCATTTGTGCTTTGCCTGTCTTGCTAGAGTCTGAGTTTTTTGAAAGCAGTGATGGCATGCTTCCTCTTTGCGTTTAGTGCTGCTAACACAGGGCCTGGCCTCAGGAAATGTTTGCTGAACTGAATTAATAGCCAGTTCGAACTTGCCCTTGAGCCAGTGTTTTGTACTGGTGGGAAAAATCCTACACGGTGTGGACTTTGATTCTCTGAAGTGTCAGTTACAGTATTGTAAGACGGAAGATAGGAGTCTGGGATAGGAAACAGTTTTGCACCTTCTGGTTTTTTTTTTTTTTTTTTTTTTTTGCGGTACGCGGGCCTCTCACTGTTGTGGCCTCTCCCGTTGCGCAGCACAGACTCCGGACGCGCAGGCACAGCAGCCATGGCTCATGGGCCCAGCCACTCTGCGGCATGTGGTATCTTCCTGAACCGGGACACAAACCCGTGTCCCCTGCATCGGCAGGTGGACTCTCAACCACTGCGCCACCAGGGAAGCCCATTTTTTATTTTTTTGCGGTACGCGGGCCTCTCACTGTTGTCGCCTCTCCTGTTGTGGAGCACAGGCGCCGGACGCGCAGGCTCAATGGCCATGGCTCACGGGCCCAGCCGCTCCACGGCATGTGGGATCTTCCCGGACTGGGGCACGAACCCGTGTCCCCTGCGTCGGCAGGCAGACTCTCAACCACTGCGCCACCAGGGAAGCCCGGTACACTTTTGTTTTAATTATGCAGTTGGCTCTCTTGTGTTGATTTACATTTTATTGGTAAAGCTCCACTGCTTTGGATTATGATGTGTTTACAAGGCTACACAGATAATCTGGAAGGGAAAATGAAGAAATACAAATGACAGAAAATATTTTATAATAATAAAATTTTCTTGGCAAGCAGCAACCTTTTCTCAAAGTCAGTCTTTTAATATAATTTGCTTGCCTCATAAATATGGATTTTTTGTTTTTTCATATCTTTATTGATTAGTAAGCATATTAAATGACTTGGGAGGAATCTCACTCTCTTCAAGAAATAATTTGGAATTATTGATCCAGAATGCTGACAGTTCTCAAAAATGGGTCAGGAAAATCAAAGTAATAGATGGAAAAACAATCTCAATTTTAGCTCTTGATATAACTTTTCTTAAAGTTAGGGTTCTTTTTTATAATTTAAGTTACTAAAACAGATGGTGGAAGGTCCATCAAGATATTTATTTTATGTATTTAAAGCATTTTACTTTGCTGTATTGAATTCCATTCATTCTGGAATTTAGGAGAATTTACCTCTTTATGAAAGAGATGATTCAAAGTAGAAAATGATTGCTGACCTTCGCTTCCAGTTTTCTTCTCAATAGACTTAGTCTCTCTTCTAATGCTTCTTGCATACTCAGTAATTGTATAAGTTTTAGAGAAAAATTCAAGTCTGGCTGAATATTAAGCACAGTACACTAAATAAAGCTTTTTTCCTTTGCAGAATATTTTACATGTGTGTCCCATAGATTCATCAGAGATTCTAGTTTTGGATAAAGGCAAGTACATTTAAAGACAATACAACATCCCTGTCTATGACATTGGCATTCAAATGAGAAGTGAATTTGGTTCAGGACAGTTCTTGAACTGCTTAGCATTTAGGTTATTTTAGGTCAACTCTTTGGGAAATTCAATTAGAGTATTTATTGAATGGTTTTAGTGAGCTGATTGGTTGTCATGTCATGTCATAGATGATATAAAACATGACTCCTATTTATAAAATAGTTGTGTTGGTCAGATAAGGCATCTTACATGATGTATTTAATCCAAGATAAT
The DNA here is from genome assembly GCF_964341445.2 of Mesoplodon mirus. NCBI lineage: Eukaryota > Metazoa > Chordata > Mammalia > Artiodactyla > Ziphiidae > Mesoplodon > Mesoplodon mirus. Next base: position 21,494 of record NW_028294866.1, on the reverse strand, counting down.
GGATGAGTAAGAGGCAGATCATTGTCTAGGAAGTAATTTTGGTTTTGAGAGAGGCATTCTTAGGGAAATAGGCCTTGAAGTGTTCATTTAGAGCTGGGCAGGATTGAGGTCCGGAGAGAGGAGGGAAAGGATATTTGGGTAGAGGGAAGGGCATTGGCAGAGCCTCAGAGGCCTGACGGTTCCTGGGGCCTGTGTGGGAATGGTGGGAAAGTTGGGTTGCAGTCAGCCTGTGGGTGGCCTGGACGTTGGGTAATGAGCGTGGCCGTCAGTTTATGGGCGCCCTCTCTAGAGTGGTGTGTAACTTGCTTCCTCCCTGAGGAAGTGTGACAGGCTTGTGCTAGCTGCAGTGTCTTCCCCACAGCTGTGCTGTCCATTGAGGAGAAGGGGGCCTGCTCTGCCATGGCTTCCTTACTCCTCAGGGTATGGCGTGTGAGTTATTTTAATAACGTATCAATCTGCCTTTTCTTTCTTTTGTCACAATGCATTTACTTTCTAACGTGGTCTTGTTTTCAGGGTAATAATTGGGTTTCCACGGGGAAAATAATAATGTGTGAGGCAAATTATTGACTTAAAAAATGAATCTCTAATATTTTTCTAGTAGTTCTTCTTTTGTTTAAATTTTTGTTTCGTTAGTTATGTAAAGAAACTTATGGATAGTAATTTCTGCTCAGGTGGATAGTGGTACTGTTTAGCACAGCTCATTGGTCTTCTGAAACCTTTGCAAATGCAGTCTGATTCATTCCAGCCAAGTTAATTATGAGGTACATCATTTTTTTCCCTTAATGGAGACAAATGTAAAAGACAGAGATACAGAAATCATCTTCAGTTTAGATTGAAGAAATTTTAGTTACTACTCTTTGTTCCTGCTATTTGATCACAGTTTATTTTTATTTTTTGAAGTCTGTCTCTAATCAAATAAGATTTAATGTTTTAGAAGTAATAGAGGACCATGACTAAACTAATAAGAAAAGTTAATTTAAGGACAAGAATGGATTTTTAAAAACATAAAAGTACATTTCATGACTTGATTTCAAGATGATCTGGTGGTATCCTTATACTGTCGCAGAAGGAAGTCCACAGTGGGACGAGAATGATGCTTACAAATCAGCACCCTTATTATCTATTACTGAACATGTCTTAGTCCAGGCCAGTCTGCCTACCACCTCTGTGGAACACTGTTGATTTCATTTTTCTTCCAGTATTTACTTTTGGTCCTGGACCAATTATCTAGCTGTGATGGGATTCTTCAAAAGTATCCTACATTTTGTACTTAGTGAACTAGTGATTGTTCTGTTTGCAGACATTCTTTCTGAGGCTCTACTCTTGCCTCGAAAACCTACATTTGCAGAAAGGGAAATGTATAGGTTCTCCTTTTAAATGTATTTATTTTTATTTATTTTTTATTTATTTTTGTCTGTGTTGGGTCTTCGTTTCTGTGCAAGGGCCTTCTCTAGTTGTGGCGAGCGGGGGCCACTCCTCATCATGGTGCGTGGGCCTCTCACTGCCGTGGCCCTTCTTGTTGCGGAGCACAGGCTCTAGATGCGCATGCTCAGTAGTTGTGGCTCACGGGCCCAGTTGCCCCGTGGCATGTGGGATCCTCCCATTCCAGGTCTCGAACCCGTGTCCCCCCCATCGGCAGGCAGACTCTCAACCACTGCGCCACCAGGGAAGCCCAGGTTTACCTTTTATTAACAAACTTATCCTTCTTTATTTCTTTCCAGTTTTTAAAAACCGTGTCCATTGTGACATTGAGATTCATATTTAAACATAATTTTAAAATTTTATTCTTAAAATTATCATACAGTAAAAGTAACTTTTTTCTTTTATCCTGTTAATTTAACACGTGTAGTTTGTGCAACCATCACTACAATCAGAATACAGAATAATATTATCACCCCCCAGAATTCCCTGATGCTATCCTTTTATAGTTAACTGTCCCCATCCTATAACCTCTGCAACCTCTGACCTTTTCTCCATCCCTATAGTTTTGTCTTTTTGAGAATGTCCTATACATGGAATCATACATGTAAGCTTTTGAGACTGGGTTCTTTTACTCTGTCTTTGAGATTCATCTAAGTTATTGCATGTATTGAAAGTTTATTCCTTTTTATTACTGAGTAGTTTTCCATTGTCACTCATTAAAGGACATTTGCGTTGTTTCCAATTTTTAACATTTAGGAATAGAGCTGCTGTAAACATTTGTGTACAGACTTTTGTGCAAACATAGTTTTCATTTCTCTATCTCTAGGGTAGCTGTCTCTGGGGAGAGGGGATTGCTGGATGGTATAGTGAGTATATTTTTAACTTTATAAGAAACTGTCAACCCTTTTTCCAGAGTGTCTGTACCATTTTATACTCTCCCACTAGCAATGTACGAGAATTCCACCTATTCCACATCACTGACACTATCAGTGATTTTAATTTAGCCATTCTAATAGGTATGTGGTAGTATCTTATCATGGTTTTAATTTGCATTTCTCTGATGACTAATGCCATTGGACATCTTTTCATGTGCTTATTTGCCATCATTAGATCCTCTTGGTGGTGTGCCATTGAAATCTTTTGCCTAGCTTTTAATTGGGTTGTTTTCTTACTGTTGAGTTTTGAGAATTCTTTATATATTTGGATACAAATCCTTTTTCAGGTATGTGATTTGCCGTTGGTTTTTTCTCAGTCTTTAGCTTGGCTTCGTATCCTTCTAACATAATAGTGTCTTCCAAAGAGGAAAAAGGTTTAATTTTGAGAAAGTCCAGTCATAAATTTTTTTCTTTTTTATATTATACTAAGATGGGTAGATTTTAAAATAAGTTTCTGTTCTATAAAAGTGGTGAAAAGTAACTTAGTGATGGGAATGTCCTCATAAAGTTGACTTTGTGGAAGGTGCAAATGTTATTTTCTGGAAAGGTAGTACTAATTAATATACCTCTTAGTCTTGGGAACATCTAGGACTTTTGTTTAACCAAAGGATGCAATTGGTTGAGGTTTGTGAGGGTTTTCACACTTTTTAAAAAAATGATGATCACTAATGTGGTTAAATATGTATACTTTCGTAATGCAGAACTATGTAGGAATTAGTCCTTAAGACTCTTCCAGGGTTAAAATAGTGGTATATTACATTCCCATTTGATGCTTTGGGGAGTGCCTGAGTTTGAGTTTCTGCTTCACTGGAACAGCATTAGAACTCTGAGTGTAGGTTCAGATTCAGTGTCATGGCTAAAAGCACGAGCTGCATCAGAATGTCTGCATTTGAATCCTGCCTTTTATTTACAGTGTAACTGTGGGTGAGTAACTTAACTTGTCTGTGCTTCAGTTTCCTTATCTGTTAGTGGGAATGATAATAATAACATCCACCTTGTAAGGTCATTATGAGGACTCAAGCAGATTACATAATATAGTCATTTCAACGGCCTCTGGCCCGCAGGAAGCATTCAGCAAATGGCTCTCGTTATTATTCTTATTATTATTGCTGAAATAGCTTTATGATAAAATTGTTTAAACAAATGTTTTGGAATATTTTCAAGAGTCAGAATAACCACATATCACACTAAGTCATTTCTCTCCCATGCCCACTTTTTTCTCTTGGCACTTGTTATTATTAATCAATACCTGTGACCAGTGTTTTTAATAATCATGTATATATATACACTGTTTTACAAGCCAGCTATCAGTTCATTCCATTTTTCACATCCTGTGAGGTACTAATCAGATATACACATATACATCAGTTCGCTTCAGCTGCCTGAAATATCAACCTAAATTGGCTTAAGCTGGAAAGAAATTTGAGTTAGGCTCACCTAACTGCAAAGTCAGGCACAGCTAGCTGGATTCAGGGCTCAAGTAAAGTCATCAGGACTCAGGTTCTCCCCACGAGTCAACTCTGCCTTTTCCTGTATGGACTTCAGTTGTCGGAACTGTATGTTAGAAACTTGGCTGTAGCATATTCACCCCCTGTAGCCTGTCAGCGTTTAGATTCAGCCGGAAAGAGCGCCTGTCTCTTTCCCAGAAGCCTCAGCAAACGTCTCATGATGTCTCATTGGCTCTTATGGGGTCACATGTCTGACCTGGAGCCAATCGCTGTTTGAGGCTGTGAGACTGGGATTGGCCAGTTCTGGTCACGTGTCACCCGTGGCTCTTTGGCGGAGTCGAGCCCACCAGAGCCACGCTGACTGAGAGGCGGGGAGAGGTACCTACTCTGAGGGAATTTGTGGGCTTTTATTACCAGAAAAAGGGCTGGATGCTGGCTGGTCAAACGACTAATGTGCTGTTAGGCTCTTTTTGTAGATCGGCAACGGATCACAGGGGTTAATGGATTTGAATTAGACCGGATTTGAATTAGAACCTTGGTTACTGATTCCAGCTTTTTTGTCTCCAGGAATGCCGTTCCCCACGGGGGCAGGAGTTTGCAGAAAGTTAGTGTTGTGTATTCTTTTGGTGAAAGTCGGATAATGTTTAACAGGAAGAGAAAGAGTCAAGGCAAATAGGGGTGGCCTTCTCAATGGGTGGACGTGGTGCTTCTTCCCACACTGGTGGGTTTAAGCGACTCAGCGCCCTTCTCCGGGCCTTTCTGTCCCCGTGGCAGAGGCTGTACAAGACCCAGCTTGGTCAGTGTCTGTCCGCTACATGGCAGGGTTGCATGCTGTAGACACGGGTGTATCCGTGTATCCCGGCCAAGAGTGTTGGCTACATGGTGAGGTGTGTCTGGTGCTGGCGTCGTTTAGAGGTAGTTTCTAGATCTCTGTATTTTTTTTTTTTTTTTTTTTTTTTTTTGTGATACGCGGGCCTCTCACTGTTGTGGCCTCTCCCGTTGCGGAGCACAGGCTCCGGACGCGCAGGCCCAGCAGCCATCGCTCACGGGCCCAGCCGCTCCGCGGCTTGTGGGATCTTCCCGGACCGGGGCACGAATCCGTGTCCCCTACATCGGCAGGCGGACTCTCAACCACTGCGCCACCAGGGAAGCCCTAGATCTCTGTATTTTTTATAGTCCATTTTAGTGTGGCTTGAGACATTGTCTCACTTTGACTTCGGCTGGCAGTTTCTATTTTATGTTTTTCAAGAAGACGCTTGAACTTCTTCAGGAGTATGTGTAGCCAGGTCATGCTGTTTTCTGAAGAACCAGAGAAGGCAGTTACCAGAGACCTGCCTTGTATGGAGAGCTACGCTACAGAAGTACCCGCAGTGAGGTTCAGGGAGACCGCAGTTAGAAATGAACTGTTGGGACCTGATTAATTGTGGTAGGCATCTTCATATCCAGTGCTGAGGTGGGCACCTGAGCCTACATATCAGAGACATTAACGCTTGAAATTAAGTCAGTTCCCCCCATAGCTCCCGGAGTTAGTAATTCTGTCCCTAATCTCTACTTCTGTGTTACTTTTATTGAGATATCCCTGGCTGATATGTTTGGTGATTAATGTTGATGGTAGGCTTTGTGATCTCCCCTCAGAGCCAGTTTTAGGGGTTAGCTTGTGTTTGTCAGTGATGTACAAGTACACTTGTTTCTCCAATGGCTATTGGAGAGCATAATCACTCTTATGATTGCATAATCATAACCATTATTATTTTACCGAGATGGTGAAAATGGGTGAAAATAATTCCTCTGTCAAGTAGATAAAGTAGTTACATAGCATGATATTTTATTTTCTAAAAATAGAGTGTTGTATGTTGAAATCTGTAAAGTGATTTCCACTTTGTATAAATTGAAAATATGGAATTTTAGTGAAATAACAATAGCTAACACTTACTGAGCACTCACTGTATGCCAGGCATTCTTTTAAGCACTTTACACGTATTATTTCGCTTAATTCTTAAGTGAAAATAAATAACCATAGGAGGTAGGTATTAGTTGTCTCCTTGCCATTTTAGAGGTGAGCAAGTTGAGATACTTGAGGCTAAGTCATTTGCTCCAGGTCACACAGCTGGTGAGTGACACAGTTGGTGAGTGACAGCTGGTGAGTTCTGAATGTAAGTCCTCTGGCTCCAAGCCTGTGCTTTGGATCACTATGCTGTGTTCTGTCCCTAGTAAAGATTTTAGCTCATGTGTTGTTAGTTTTTCTTTTCATTTTGCTTCTTTTTGTAATATTTTCTAGATGTGGGCTAGGAGTTTTATAGAGAAGATTTGCTAATTCTAGGACCTTTGGAATCCATGGATTTATCCATCTTCTGTTGCTGTTATTTGGCAAGCAAACACTCTATGCTTGTTTAGATCAGTAGGTGTCAACCAGGAATGATTTTGCCCCCCAGGGGACATTTGCTGATGTCTGGAGACAGACATCTTTAGTTGTCGTAAGTCAGGAGACGTGCTCCTGGCACCTAGTGGTCAGAGGCCAGGATGCTGCTGAAACATTTATGAAGCACAGGACAGCCTTCCGCAACAAAGAATTGTTCAGCCCAAAATGTCAATAGCATCAACTCTGGCCTATAGAATAAGTGACTGATGATCTTGTAATGCCATTCTGATCTCTAACGGGCAAAGTCACATTAGTAATGTAGAAATGATTACTTTTGATGTTTGTTTGATAATTGATTTCCCCAAATGAATGCATGTTTGTATAAGGGACATAAACACCAACCATAACTTAAATATTGAAGTTCCCTTAAAGTAAACTGGGAATTATAGCCCACTGAGGGAGAGCTGAGGAAGTTTAAAGGGAGGCCATGTAATGCCTGAGGATACAATACTCTAAATATTTGTTGGATTACCTTGTGAATTACACAATTAGAATTCATTTTTTGTGTTGTATTAACTTGTCAAATGTATAAACATTTTAAATATCCTGTAATTTTTAAAACCGTGTTTTGGTATATTTTTAATTAAAAATTTCATACTGAGAAAAGTGGAGAATCTTACATTGTACCCCGTGTATGTACCACCCATATTTAACAAATGCTAACAAATACTGAAGTCCATTTTGAGCTCTTTCTCATCCCATCCCTTAGGTGTTTCTACATTGTTTATTATACCAAACATCTCAAAAGTTGAAGGGGCCTGGAACTCTTCCGTTGTCTGTCGTCAGGCCTCACTCACTGCTGCTGCCTTTTGTCTGCCTGTCAGCTTCTCCCCTCATCTTTCACTGCAGTATATAGGCGGTAGAGGGCGGAGCCAGGTTGTCTTTTCAAAGCTGGAAAGGCCAGGCCGAGAGTGGATGCGTAGGCTGGAGGGAGGCGGGAGGACAATAAGTATGGGTTTCCCCCAATGACTGAAAGCAGAGCGTTCCCATGAAACCTTTCATAAGCCGAAGTGGCGTAAAGCGAAGAAGCAGTGACCATAGGACACATCTTGCTAACGGATGCACAGAATAAATTGAGCTAAAGTACGGAAGCTCAGTGACAGTTCAAAGCTATGGTGGCTTGATGCTGAGGTGCTGAGTGTGGTTCCCAGGAAGGAGCTGGGTGGTGCCCCTTGCACCCGCTTTTGCAGCGCACAGTGCGAATTGCCTCTGTACGGGCTGCTGCACAACACGTGCCGGGCACTGTTCTCATTTTCCCCCCTTTTTTGTGAAAATAGATACCTCTTTGGATTTCTTTTGGTTGGGAAAACAGGCGCTAACGTGGGTCTTTCGTAAAAGCGAAGTGGCATAAATTGAGCTTTGGAAGGATGGAGGAGACCTGTACCTTGGGGCCGTTTGGTGAGGTAGAAAGTGGGGAGAGTGAGCGAGGGTGGGAAGAGGCAAGAAGAGCAGTCTCGGAACCAACAGAGATGGTGGTGGGAGGTCTGCAAGCGTGGTCCGCCGGAGCAATGTTGTGACTGTCAGGTCAGAGGATCTTAGGTCTTCTTTGCCCAGGATTGCTGCTCCCTGCATTATGAGTGGTATAGCTCAGGAGAGGCTGCGCTTGAATTCTCAATCTCTATTACTTGGACTGCTTAGTGGTCTGTTCTTAATGGCAATGCCTGCTTATCACCAGTTGTTCACAGGACTTCTACATGATAGGTTCCTTTTTTTTTGACCACACCATGCCGCCTGCGGGATCTTAGTTCCCCGACCAGGGATCAAACCCTCTCCCCGCCCCTTTCCGCCATGGAGGAAGCGCGGAGTCCCAACCACTGCACTGCCCGATAGGTTCCTCCTTTATTTAAACACCTCCCATCATGCTCCATTGCTATGGAATAAAGCCCTCACTTCCTGTGGCACTGGAGGGCATTCTTAGCTCCTTTCCCTCTTTCTCTGACACACCTGGAGTGTATCATGTGCTTTTTCTTGTCTTGGTGACTTCTTGTGCATTCTGTCTGATAAACTCCCCTGTGCTCTCCCTATCATCTCTGCACAGTGAACTTGTGTTCTTCTTTTGAGGGCAGCTCATGCCTTTCGGCAGATGGAAGGTATTTCTTGCTATTTTTCATTTGTGCTTTGCCTGTCTTGCTAGAGTCTGAGTTTTTTGAAAGCAGTGATGGCATGCTTCCTCTTTGCGTTTAGTGCTGCTAACACAGGGCCTGGCCTCAGGAAATGTTTGCTGAACTGAATTAATAGCCAGTTCGAACTTGCCCTTGAGCCAGTGTTTTGTACTGGTGGGAAAAATCCTACACGGTGTGGACTTTGATTCTCTGAAGTGTCAGTTACAGTATTGTAAGACGGAAGATAGGAGTCTGGGATAGGAAACAGTTTTGCACCTTCTGGTTTTTTTTTTTTTTTTTTTTTTTGCGGTACGCGGGCCTCTCACTGTTGTGGCCTCTCCCGTTGCGCAGCACAGACTCCGGACGCGCAGGCACAGCAGCCATGGCTCATGGGCCCAGCCACTCTGCGGCATGTGGTATCTTCCTGAACCGGGACACAAACCCGTGTCCCCTGCATCGGCAGGTGGACTCTCAACCACTGCGCCACCAGGGAAGCCCATTTTTTATTTTTTTGCGGTACGCGGGCCTCTCACTGTTGTCGCCTCTCCTGTTGTGGAGCACAGGCGCCGGACGCGCAGGCTCAATGGCCATGGCTCACGGGCCCAGCCGCTCCACGGCATGTGGGATCTTCCCGGACTGGGGCACGAACCCGTGTCCCCTGCGTCGGCAGGCAGACTCTCAACCACTGCGCCACCAGGGAAGCCCGGTACACTTTTGTTTTAATTATGCAGTTGGCTCTCTTGTGTTGATTTACATTTTATTGGTAAAGCTCCACTGCTTTGGATTATGATGTGTTTACAAGGCTACACAGATAATCTGGAAGGGAAAATGAAGAAATACAAATGACAGAAAATATTTTATAATAATAAAATTTTCTTGGCAAGCAGCAACCTTTTCTCAAAGTCAGTCTTTTAATATAATTTGCTTGCCTCATAAATATGGATTTTTTGTTTTTTCATATCTTTATTGATTAGTAAGCATATTAAATGACTTGGGAGGAATCTCACTCTCTTCAAGAAATAATTTGGAATTATTGATCCAGAATGCTGACAGTTCTCAAAAATGGGTCAGGAAAATCAAAGTAATAGATGGAAAAACAATCTCAATTTTAGCTCTTGATATAACTTTTCTTAAAGTTAGGGTTCTTTTTTATAATTTAAGTTACTAAAACAGATGGTGGAAGGTCCATCAAGATATTTATTTTATGTATTTAAAGCATTTTACTTTGCTGTATTGAATTCCATTCATTCTGGAATTTAGGAGAATTTACCTCTTTATGAAAGAGATGATTCAAAGTAGAAAATGATTGCTGACCTTCGCTTCCAGTTTTCTTCTCAATAGACTTAGTCTCTCTTCTAATGCTTCTTGCATACTCAGTAATTGTATAAGTTTTAGAGAAAAATTCAAGTCTGGCTGAATATTAAGCACAGTACACTAAATAAAGCTTTTTTCCTTTGCAGAATATTTTACATGTGTGTCCCATAGATTCATCAGAGATTCTAGTTTTGGATAAAGGCAAGTACATTTAAAGACAATACAACATCCCTGTCTATGACATTGGCATTCAAATGAGAAGTGAATTTGGTTCAGGACAGTTCTTGAACTGCTTAGCATTTAGGTTATTTTAGGTCAACTCTTTGGGAAATTCAATTAGAGTATTTATTGAATGGTTTTAGTGAGCTGATTGGTTGTCATGTCATGTCATAGATGATATAAAACATGACTCCTATTTATAAAATAGTTGTGTTGGTCAGATAAGGCATCTTACATGATGTATTTAATCCAAGATAATGGATGAGTAAGAGGCAGATCATTGTCTAGGAAGTAATTTTGGTTTTGAGAGAGGCATTCTTAGGGAAATAGGCCTTGAAGTGTTCATTTAGAGCTGGGCAGGATTGAGGTCCGGAGAGAGGAGGGAAAGGATATTTGGGTAGAGGGAAGGGCATTGGCAGAGCCTCAGAGGCCTGACGGTTCCTGGGGCCTGTGTGGGAATGGTGGGAAAGTTGGGTTGCAGTCAGCCTGTGGGTGGCCTGGACGTTGGGTAATGAGCGTGGCCGTCAGTTTATGGGCGCCCTCTCTAGAGTGGTGTGTAACTTGCTTCCTCCCTGAGGAAGTGTGACAGGCTTGTGCTAGCTGCAGTGTCTTCCCCACAGCTGTGCTGTCCATTGAGGAGAAGGGGGCCTGCTCTGCCATGGCTTCCTTACTCCTCAGGGTATGGCGTGTGAGTTATTTTAATAACGTATCAATCTGCCTTTTCTTTCTTTTGTCACAATGCATTTACTTTCTAACGTGGTCTTGTTTTCAGGGTAATAATTGGGTTTCCACGGGGAAAATAATAATGTGTGAGGCAAATTATTGACTTAAAAAATGAATCTCTAATATTTTTCTAGTAGTTCTTCTTTTGTTTAAATTTTTGTTTCGTTAGTTATGTAAAGAAACTTATGGATAGTAATTTCTGCTCAGGTGGATAGTGGTACTGTTTAGCACAGCTCATTGGTCTTCTGAAACCTTTGCAAATGCAGTCTGATTCATTCCAGCCAAGTTAATTATGAGGTACATCATTTTTTTCCCTTAATGGAGACAAATGTAAAAGACAGAGATACAGAAATCATCTTCAGTTTAGATTGAAGAAATTTTAGTTACTACTCTTTGTTCCTGCTATTTGATCACAGTTTATTTTTATTTTTTGAAGTCTGTCTCTAATCAAATAAGATTTAATGTTTTAGAAGTAATAGAGGACCATGACTAAACTAATAAGAAAAGTTAATTTAAGGACAAGAATGGATTTTTAAAAACATAAAAGTACATTTCATGACTTGATTTCAAGATGATCTGGTGGTATCCTTATACTGTCGCAGAAGGAAGTCCACAGTGGGACGAGAATGATGCTTACAAATCAGCACCCTTATTATCTATTACTGAACATGTCTTAGTCCAGGCCAGTCTGCCTACCACCTCTGTGGAACACTGTTGATTTCATTTTTCTTCCAGTATTTACTTTTGGTCCTGGACCAATTATCTAGCTGTGATGGGATTCTTCAAAAGTATCCTACATTTTGTACTTAGTGAACTAGTGATTGTTCTGTTTGCAGACATTCTTTCTGAGGCTCTACTCTTGCCTCGAAAACCTACATTTGCAGAAAGGGAAATGTATAGGTTCTCCTTTTAAATGTATTTATTTTTATTTATTTTTTATTTATTTTTGTCTGTGTTGGGTCTTCGTTTCTGTGCAAGGGCCTTCTCTAGTTGTGGCGAGCGGGGGCCACTCCTCATCATGGTGCGTGGGCCTCTCACTGCCGTGGCCCTTCTTGTTGCGGAGCACAGGCTCTAGATGCGCATGCTCAGTAGTTGTGGCTCACGGGCCCAGTTGCCCCGTGGCATGTGGGATCCTCCCATTCCAGGTCTCGAACCCGTGTCCCCCCCATCGGCAGGCAGACTCTCAACCACTGCGCCACCAGGGAAGCCCAGGTTTACCTTTTATTAACAAACTTATCCTTCTTTATTTCTTTCCAGTTTTTAAAAACCGTGTCCATTGTGACATTGAGATTCATATTTAAACATAATTTTAAAATTTTATTCTTAAAATTATCATACAGTAAAAGTAACTTTTTTCTTTTATCCTGTTAATTTAACACGTGTAGTTTGTGCAACCATCACTACAATCAGAATACAGAATAATATTATCACCCCCCAGAATTCCCTGATGCTATCCTTTTATAGTTAACTGTCCCCATCCTATAACCTCTGCAACCTCTGACCTTTTCTCCATCCCTATAGTTTTGTCTTTTTGAGAATGTCCTATACATGGAATCATACATGTAAGCTTTTGAGACTGGGTTCTTTTACTCTGTCTTTGAGATTCATCTAAGTTATTGCATGTATTGAAAGTTTATTCCTTTTTATTACTGAGTAGTTTTCCATTGTCACTCATTAAAGGACATTTGCGTTGTTTCCAATTTTTAACATTTAGGAATAGAGCTGCTGTAAACATTTGTGTACAGACTTTTGTGCAAACATAGTTTTCATTTCTCTATCTCTAGGGTAGCTGTCTCTGGGGAGAGGGGATTGCTGGATGGTATAGTGAGTATATTTTTAACTTTATAAGAAACTGTCAACCCTTTTTCCAGAGTGTCTGTACCATTTTATACTCTCCCACTAGCAATGTACGAGAATTCCACCTATTCCACATCACTGACACTATCAGTGATTTTAATTTAGCCATTCTAATAGGTATGTGGTAGTATCTTATCATGGTTTTAATTTGCATTTCTCTGATGACTAATGCCATTGGACATCTTTTCATGTGCTTATTTGCCATCATTAGATCCTCTTGGTGGTGTGCCATTGAAATCTTTTGCCTAGCTTTTAATTGGGTTGTTTTCTTACTGTTGAGTTTTGAGAATTCTTTATATATTTGGATACAAATCCTTTTTCAGGTATGTGATTTGCCGTTGGTTTTTTCTCAGTCTTTAGCTTGGCTTCGTATCCTTCTAACATAATAGTGTCTTCCAAAGAGGAAAAAGGTTTAATTTTGAGAAAGTCCAGTCATAAATTTTTTTCTTTTTTATATTATACTAAGATGGGTAGATTTTAAAATAAGTTTCTGTTCTATAAAAGTGGTGAAAAGTAACTTAGTGATGGGAATGTCCTCATAAAGTTGACTTTGTGGAAGGTGCAAATGTTATTTTCTGGAAAGGTAGTACTAATTAATATACCTCTTAGTCTTGGGAACATCTAGGACTTTTGTTTAACCAAAGGATGCAATTGGTTGAGGTTTGTGAGGGTTTTCACACTTTTTAAAAAAATGATGATCACTAATGTGGTTAAATATGTATACTTTCGTAATGCAGAACTATGTAGGAATTAGTCCTTAAGACTCTTCCAGGGTTAAAATAGTGGTATATTACATTCCCATTTGATGCTTTGGGGAGTGCCTGAGTTTGAGTTTCTGCTTCACTGGAACAGCATTAGAACTCTGAGTGTAGGTTCAGATTCAGTGTCATGGCTAAAAGCACGAGCTGCATCAGAATGTCTGCATTTGAATCCTGCCTTTTATTTACAGTGTAACTGTGGGTGAGTAACTTAACTTGTCTGTGCTTCAGTTTCCTTATCTGTTAGTGGGAATGATAATAATAACATCCACCTTGTAAGGTCATTATGAGGACTCAAGCAGATTACATAATATAGTCATTTCAACGGCCTCTGGCCCGCAGGAAGCATTCAGCAAATGGCTCTTGTTATTATTCTTATTATTATTGCTGAAATAGCTTTATGATAAAATTGTTTAAACAAATGTTTTGGAATATTTTCAAGAGTCAGAATAACCACATATCACACTAAGTCATTTCTCTCCCATGCCCACTTTTTTCTCTTGGCACTTGTTATTATTAATCAATACCTGTGACCAGTGTTTTTAATAATCATGTATATATATACACTGTTTTACAAGCCAGCTATCAGTTCATTCCATTTTTCACATCCTGTGAGGTACTAATCAGATATACACATATACATCAGTTCGCTTCAGCTGCCTGAAATATCAACCTAAATTGGCTTAAGCTGGAAAGAAATTTGAGTTAGGCTCACCTAACTGCAAAGTCAGGCACAGCTAGCTGGATTCAGGGCTCAAGTAAAGTCATCAGGACTCAGGTTCTCCCCACGAGTCAACTCTGCCTTTTCCTGTATGGACTTCAGTTGTCGGAACTGTATGTTAGAAACTTGGCTGTAGCATATTCACCCCCTGTAGCCTGTCAGCGTTTAGATTCAGCCGGAAAGAGCGCCTGTCTCTTTCCCAGAAGCCTCAGCAAACGTCTCATGATGTCTCATTGGCTCTTATGGGGTCACATGTCTGACCTGGAGCCAATCGCTGTTTGAGGCTGTGAGACTGGGATTGGCCAGTTCTGGTCACGTGTCACCCGTGGCTCTTTGGCGGAGTCGAGCCCACCAGAGCCACGCTGACTGAGAGGCGGGGAGAGGTACCTACTCTGAGGGAATTTGTGGGCTTTTATTACCAGAAAAAGGGCTGGATGCTGGCTGGTCAAACGACTAATGTGCTGTTAGGCTCTTTTTGTAGATCGGCAACGGATCACAGGGGTTAATGGATTTGAATTAGACCGGATTTGAATTAGAACCTTGGTTACTGATTCCAGCTTTTTTGTCTCCAGGAATGCCGTTCCCCACGGGGGCAGGAGTTTGCAGAAAGTTAGTGTTGTGTATTCTTTTGGTGAAAGTCGGATAATGTTTAACAGGAAGAGAAAGAGTCAAGGCAAATAGGGGTGGCCTTCTCAATGGGTGGACGTGGTGCTTCTTCCCACACTGGTGGGTTTAAGCGACTCAGCGCCCTTCTCCGGGCCTTTCTGTCCCCGTGGCAGAGGCTGTACAAGACCCAGCTTGGTCAGTGTCTGTCCGCTACATGGCAGGGTTGCATGCTGTAGACACGGGTGTATCCGTGTATCCCGGCCAAGAGTGTTGGCTACATGGTGAGGTGTGTCTGGTGCTGGCGTCGTTTAGAGGTAGTTTCTAGATCTCTGTATTTTTTTTTTTTTTTTTTTTTTTTTTTGTGATACGCGGGCCTCTCACTGTTGTGGCCTCTCCCGTTGCGGAGCACAGGCTCCGGACGCGCAGGCCCAGCAGCCATCGCTCACGGGCCCAGCCGCTCCGCGGCTTGTGGGATCTTCCCGGACCGGGGCACGAATCCGTGTCCCCTACATCGGCAGGCGGACTCTCAACCACTGCGCCACCAGGGAAGCCCTAGATCTCTGTATTTTTTATAGTCCATTTTAGTGTGGCTTGAGACATTGTCTCACTTTGACTTCGGCTGGCAGTTTCTATTTTATGTTTTTCAAGAAGACGCTTGAACTTCTTCAGGAGTATGTGTAGCCAGGTCATGCTGTTTTCTGAAGAACCAGAGAAGGCAGTTACCAGAGACCTGCCTTGTATGGAGAGCTACGCTACAGAAGTACCCGCAGTGAGGTTCAGGGAGACCGCAGTTAGAAATGAACTGTTGGGACCTGATTAATTGTGGTAGGCATCTTCATATCCAGTGCTGAGGTGGGCACCTGAGCCTACATATCAGAGACATTAACGCTTGAAATTAAGTCAGTTCCCCCCATAGCTCCCGGAGTTAGTAATTCTGTCCCTAATCTCTACTTCTGTGTTACTTTTATTGAGATATCCCTGGCTGATATGTTTGGTGATTAATGTTGATGGTAGGCTTTGTGATCTCCCCTCAGAGCCAGTTTTAGGGGTTAGCTTGTGTTTGTCAGTGATGTACAAGTACACTTGTTTCTCCAATGGCTATTGGAGAGCATAATCACTCTTATGATTGCATAATCATAACCATTATTATTTTACCGAGATGGTGAAAATGGGTGAAAATAATTCCTCTGTCAAGTAGATAAAGTAGTTACATAGCATGATATTTTATTTTCTAAAAATAGAGTGTTGTATGTTGAAATCTGTAAAGTGATTTCCACTTTGTATAAATTGAAAATATGGAATTTTAGTGAAATAACAATAGCTAACACTTACTGAGCACTCACTGTATGCCAGGCATTCTTTTAAGCACTTTACACGTATTATTTCGCTTAATTCTTAAGTGAAAATAAATAACCATAGGAGGTAGGTATTAGTTGTCTCCTTGCCATTTTAGAGGTGAGCAAGTTGAGATACTTGAGGCTAAGTCATTTGCTCCAGGTCACACAGCTGGTGAGTGACACAGTTGGTGAGTGACAGCTGGTGAGTTCTGAATGTAAGTCCTCTGGCTCCAAGCCTGTGCTTTGGATCACTATGCTGTGTTCTGTCCCTAGTAAAGATTTTAGCTCATGTGTTGTTAGTTTTTC
The DNA here is from genome assembly GCF_964341445.2 of Mesoplodon mirus. NCBI lineage: Eukaryota > Metazoa > Chordata > Mammalia > Artiodactyla > Ziphiidae > Mesoplodon > Mesoplodon mirus. The sequence continues at coordinate 5,327 of NW_028294866.1, read as the reverse complement.
TTTTCATTTTGCTTCTTTTTGTAATATTTTCTAGATGTGGGCTAGGAGTTTTATAGAGAAGATTTGCTAATTCTAGGACCTTTGGAATCCATGGATTTATCCATCTTCTGTTGCTGTTATTTGGCAAGCAAACACTCTATGCTTGTTTAGATCAGTAGGTGTCAACCAGGAATGATTTTGCCCCCCAGGGGACATTTGCTGATGTCTGGAGACAGACATCTTTAGTTGTCGTAAGTCAGGAGACGTGCTCCTGGCACCTAGTGGTCAGAGGCCAGGATGCTGCTGAAACATTTATGAAGCACAGGACAGCCTTCCGCAACAAAGAATTGTTCAGCCCAAAATGTCAATAGCATCAACTCTGGCCTATAGAATAAGTGACTGATGATCTTGTAATGCCATTCTGATCTCTAACGGGCAAAGTCACATTAGTAATGTAGAAATGATTACTTTTGATGTTTGTTTGATAATTGATTTCCCCAAATGAATGCATGTTTGTATAAGGGACATAAACACCAACCATAACTTAAATATTGAAGTTCCCTTAAAGTAAACTGGGAATTATAGCCCACTGAGGGAGAGCTGAGGAAGTTTAAAGGGAGGCCATGTAATGCCTGAGGATACAATACTCTAAATATTTGTTGGATTACCTTGTGAATTACACAATTAGAATTCATTTTTTGTGTTGTATTAACTTGTCAAATGTATAAACATTTTAAATATCCTGTAATTTTTAAAACCGTGTTTTGGTATATTTTTAATTAAAAATTTCATACTGAGAAAAGTGGAGAATCTTACATTGTACCCCGTGTATGTACCACCCATATTTAACAAATGCTAACAAATACTGAAGTCCATTTTGAGCTCTTTCTCATCCCATCCCTTAGGTGTTTCTACATTGTTTATTATACCAAACATCTCAAAAGTTGAAGGGGCCTGGAACTCTTCCGTTGTCTGTCGTCAGGCCTCACTCACTGCTGCTGCCTTTTGTCTGCCTGTCAGCTTCTCCCCTCATCTTTCACTGCAGTATATAGGCGGTAGAGGGCGGAGCCAGGTTGTCTTTTCAAAGCTGGAAAGGCCAGGCCGAGAGTGGATGCGTAGGCTGGAGGGAGGCGGGAGGACAATAAGTATGGGTTTCCCCCAATGACTGAAAGCAGAGCGTTCCCATGAAACCTTTCATAAGCCGAAGTGGCGTAAAGCGAAGAAGCAGTGACCATAGGACACATCTTGCTAACGGATGCACAGAATAAATTGAGCTAAAGTACGGAAGCTCAGTGACAGTTCAAAGCTATGGTGGCTTGATGCTGAGGTGCTGAGTGTGGTTCCCAGGAAGGAGCTGGGTGGTGCCCCCTGCACCCGCTTTTGCAGCGCACAGTGCGAATTGCCTCTGTACGGGCTGCTGCACAACACGTGCCGGGCACTGTTCTCATTTTCCCCCCTTTTTTGTGAAAATAGATACCTCTTTGGATTTCTTTTGGTTGGGAAAACAGGCGCTAACGTGGGTCTTTCGTAAAAGCGAAGTGGCATAAATTGAGCTTTGGAAGGATGGAGGAGACCTGTACCTTGGGGCCGTTTGGTGAGGTAGAAAGTGGGGAGAGTGAGCGAGGGTGGGAAGAGGCAAGAAGAGCAGTCTCGGAACCAACAGAGATGGTGGTGGGAGGTCTGCAAGCGTGGTCCGCCGGAGCAATGTTGTGACTGTCAGGTCAGAGGATCTTAGGTCTTCTTTGCCCAGGATTGCTGCTCCCTGCATTATGAGTGGTATAGCTCAGGAGAGGCTGCGCTTGAATTCTCAATCTCTATTACTTGGACTGCTTAGTGGTCTGTTCTTAATGGCAATGCCTGCTTATCACCAGTTGTTCACAGGACTTCTACATGATAGGTTCCTTCTTTTTTTTTTTTTTTTTTTTTGACCACACCATGCCGCCTGCGGGATCTTAGTTCCCCGACTAGGGATCAAACCCTCTCCCCGCCCCTTTCCGCAGTGGAGGAAGCGCGGAGTCCCAACCACTGCACTGCCCGATAGGTTCCTCCTGTATTTAAACACCTCCCATCATGCTCCATTGCTATGGAATAAAGCCCTCACTTCCTGTGGCACTGGAGGGCATTCTTAGCTCCTTTCCCTCTTTCTCTGACACACCTGGAGTGTATCATGTGCTTTTTCTTGTCTTGGTGACTTCTTGTGCATTCTCTCTGATAAACTCCCCTGTGCTCTCCCTATCATCTCTGCACAGTGAACTTGTGTTCTTCTTTTGAGGGCAGCTCATGCCTTTCGGCAGATGGAAGGTATTTCTTGCTATTTTTCATTTGTGCTTTGCCTGTCTTGCTAGAGTCTGAGTTTTTTGAAAGCAGTGATGGCATGCTTCCTCTTTGCGTTTAGTGCTGCTAACACAGGGCCTGGCCTCAGGAAATGTTTGCTGAACTGAATTAATAGCCAGTTCGAACTTGCCCTTGAGCCAGTGTTTTGTACTGGTGGGAAAAATCCTACACGGTGTGGACTTTGATTCTCTGAAGTGTCAGTTACAGTATTGTAAGACGGAAGATAGGAGTCTGGGATAGGAAACAGTTTTGCACCTTCTGGTTTTTTTTTTTTTTTTTTTTTTTTGCGGTACGCGGGCCTCTCACTGTTGTGGCCTCTCCCGTTGCGCAGCACAGACTCCGGACGCGCAGGCACAGCAGCCATGGCTCATGGGCCCAGCCACTCTGCGGCATGTGGTATCTTCCTGAACCGGGACACAAACCCGTGTCCCCTGCATCGGCAGGTGGACTCTCAACCACTGCGCCACCAGGGAAGCCCATTTTTTATTTTTTTGCGGTACGCGGGCCTCTCACTGTTGTCGCCTCTCCTGTTGTGGAGCACAGGCGCCGGACGCGCAGGCTCAATGGCCATGGCTCACGGGCCCAGCCGCTCCACGGCATGTGGGATCTTCCCGGACTGGGGCACGAACCCGTGTCCCCTGCGTCGGCAGGCAGACTCTCAACCACTGCGCCACCAGGGAAGCCCGGTACACTTTTGTTTTAATTATGCAGTTGGCTCTCTTGTGTTGATTTACATTTTATTGGTAAAGCTCCACTGCTTTGGATTATGATGTGTTTACAAGGCTACACAGATAATCTGGAAGGGAAAATGAAGAAATACAAATGACAGAAAATATTTTATAATAATAAAATTTTCTTGGCAAGCAGCAACCTTTTCTCAAAGTCAGTCTTTTAATATAATTTGCTTGCCTCATAAATATGGATTTTTTGTTTTTTCATATCTTTATTGATTAGTAAGCATATTAAATGACTTGGGAGGAATCTCACTCTCTTCAAGAAATAATTTGGAATTATTGATCCAGAATGCTGACAGTTCTCAAAAATGGGTCAGGAAAATCAAAGTAATAGATGGAAAAACAATCTCAATTTTAGCTCTTGATATAACTTTTCTTAAAGTTAGGGTTCTTTTTTATAATTTAAGTTACTAAAACAGATGGTGGAAGGTCCATCAAGATATTTATTTTATGTATTTAAAGCATTTTACTTTGCTGTATTGAATTCCATTCATTCTGGAATTTAGGAGAATTTACCTCTTTATGAAAGAGATGATTCAAAGTAGAAAATGATTGCTGACCTTCGCTTCCAGTTTTCTTCTCAATAGACTTAGTCTCTCTTCTAATGCTTCTTGCATACTCAGTAATTGTATAAGTTTTAGAGAAAAATTCAAGTCTGGCTGAATATTAAGCACAGTACACTAAATAAAGCTTTTTTCCTTTGCAGAATATTTTACATGTGTGTCCCATAGATTCATCAGAGATTCTAGTTTTGGATAAAGGCAAGTACATTTAAAGACAATACAACATCCCTGTCTATGACATTGGCATTCAAATGAGAAGTGAATTTGGTTCAGGACAGTTCTTGAACTGCTTAGCATTTAGGTTATTTTAGGTCAACTCTTTGGGAAATTCAATTAGAGTATTTATTGAATGGTTTTAGTGAGCTGATTGGTTGTCATGTCATGTCATAGATGATATAAAACATGACTCCTATTTATAAAATAGTTGTGTTGGTCAGATAAGGCATCTTACATGATGTATTTAATCCAAGATAATGGATGAGTAAGAGGCAGATCATTGTCTAGGAAGTAATTTTGGTTTTGAGAGAGGCATTCTTAGGGAAATAGGCCTTGAAGTGTTCATTTAGAGCTGGGCAGGATTGAGGTCCGGAGAGAGGAGGGAAAGGATATTTGGGTAGAGGGAAGGGCATTGGCAGAGCCTCAGAGGCCTGACGGTTCCTGGGGCCTGTGTGGGAATGGTGGGAAAGTTGGGTTGCAGTCAGCCTGTGGGTGGCCTGGACGTTGGGTAATGAGCGTGGCCGTCAGTTTATGGGCGCCCTCTCTAGAGTGGTGTGTAACTTGCTTCCTCCCTGAGGAAGTGTGACAGGCTTGTGCTAGCTGCAGTGTCTTCCCCACAGCTGTGCTGTCCATTGAGGAGAAGGGGGCCTGCTCTGCCATGGCTTCCTTACTCCTCAGGGTATGGCGTGTGAGTTATTTTAATAACGTATCAATCTGCCTTTTCTTTCTTTTGTCACAATGCATTTACTTTCTAACGTGGTCTTGTTTTCAGGGTAATAATTGGGTTTCCACGGGGAAAATAATAATGTGTGAGGCAAATTATTGACTTAAAAAATGAATCTCTAATATTTTTCTAGTAGTTCTTCTTTTGTTTAAATTTTTGTTTCGTTAGTTATGTAAAGAAACTTATGGATAGTAATTTCTGCTCAGGTGGATAGTGGTACTGTTTAGCACAGCTCATTGGTCTTCTGAAACCTTTACAAATGCAGTCTGATTCATTCCAGCCAAGTTAATTATGAGGTACATCATTTTTTTCCCTTAATGGAGACAAATGTAAAAGACAGAGATACAGAAATCATCTTCAGTTTAGATTGAAGAAATTTTAGTTACTACTCTTTGTTCCTGCTATTTGATCACAGTTTATTTTTATTTTTTGAAGTCTGTCTCTAATCAAATAAGATTTAATGTTTTAGAAGTAATAGAGGACCATGACTAAACTAATAAGAAAAGTTAATTTAAGGACAAGAATGGATTTTTAAAAACATAAAAGTACATTTCATGACTTGATTTCAAGATGATCTGGTGGTATCCTTATACTGTCGCAGAAGGAAGTCCACAGTGGGACGAGAATGATGCTTACAAATCAGCACCCTTATTATCTATTACTGAACATGTCTTAGTCCAGGCCAGTCTGCCTACCACCTCTGTGGAACACTGTTGATTTCATTTTTCTTCCAGTATTTACTTTTGGTCCTGGACCAATTATCTAGCTGTGATGGGA